>NW_025538887.1:0-16046 GCF_020615455.1 Coregonus clupeaformis | reverse complement strand
AGCAGCAGGAGACATGGAAGATGAAAGACTTCTTCCGCCTCTCTCCCTCTCCTCCCACCTCCTCTTTCTAACACTCCACACTCTCCAGTGACACCAGGCCTCAAAGACATGCTGCAGGACCTGGGTAACACGGTCCTAATTCACTCCCTACCCCTTCCACCTTGACCCTAACACTTTCATGTTCACCCTTCCCCAAGGGATTCAGACCAACCCAGCATCCAGGATATGATTCCAGTAACTTTCCCTAAATCCACAGGTTTTCCAGAAACTGGGGTTGGAGGATTCCCAGATTTCCTGTTTATTCCTCCTGATTCAAGGAATATTCCAAGAATCTTTGAGACCTGGGGAATATGGGGAAAAGTTAGTGGAAATTTGCAGCCATAGGTGACAGACAGGACAAGACCATTTCCCCATGACCCTAACCCCATTGATGTCTGCAGATGTGAAGGGTCCGGGGTAGGGAAGGTTATAGTGGTGGAGCGTCCACCATATTGGCTTCCACCTTACAGATCTACACTTAGTCAAAGAGAAAGAAGAACAATTTTTTAAAAAATCAAATGTGTTGCTGTTAATCTCTTATAACACATTTACTCTATAACCAACCATCTTCCAAGGCATGGTCAAGGTCAAGCAATTCATTGTATTATCCCGCTGGAGTGGGCATCTCAATCAAACCTCTAGGATAACCTAACAACTAAGTATATTTTCTCTGAGCACAGATGAATAGATTGAAGCTGTTTATCATTAACTGCAGCGGGTATTTTTCATTATGAATGCCAGCATCTTTAATTCCCTAGCTTCACAGCAAAGCACATTAAATGAGTATAACCCAGTCACAAATGAACTGTTCTATCTATGCATAATTCACAACGATGTTTCATGCAACTCAGCATATTATCTCTGGCTTAGTTATTTCAAAAATGAGCTGAGGCGCCATATTGTTTAACTTGGTTTGTGTCAAGGAACTGCAGAGTTACAATGGAACACTGTAATGTAATACAGTTGAAGTCGAAAGTTTACATACACTTAGGATGGAGCTATTAAAACTTGCTTTTCAACCACTCCACACATTTTGTTAACAAACTATAGTTTTGGCAAGTCGGGTTAGTACATCTACTTTGTGCAGACACACGAATTTTTCCAACAATTGTTTACAGACAGATTATTTCACTTATAATTCACTGTATCACAATTCCAGTGGGTCAGAAGTCAGCACATACACTAAGTTGAATGTGCCTTTAAACAGCTTGAAAAATTCCAGAAAATGATGTCATGGCTTTAGAAGCTTCTGATAGGCTAATTGACATCATTTGAGTCAATTGGAGGTGTAGCTGTGGATGTATTTCAAGGCCTACCTTCACAATCAGTGCCTCTTTGCTTGACATCATGGGAAAATCAAAGAAAACAGCCAAGACCTCAGAAATAAAATCTGGTTCATCCTTCAACAATTTCCAAACGCCCCTGAAGGTACCACGCCCATCTGTACAAACAATAGTACGCAAGCATAAACACTATGGGACCACGAGCCATCATACCATTTGTGATGAGACGCATTCTGTCTCCTAGAGATGAACGTGATTTTGGAAAGTAAAAGTGCAAATCAATCCCAGAACAACAGCAAAGATTCTTGTGAAGATGCTGGAGAAAACAGGCACAAGTATCTATATCCACAGTAGAAACGAGTCCTATATCGACATAACCTGAAAGGTCAGCCAGCAAGGAAGAAGCCACTGCTCCAAAACTGCCATAAAAAAGCCAGACTACGGTTTTGCAACTGCACATGGGGCCAAAGATCGTACTTTGGAGAAATGTCCTCTGCTCTGATGAAACAAAAAATAGAACTGTTTGGCCATAATGACCATTGTTATGTTTGAGGAAAGGGGAAGGCTTGCAAGCCGAAGAACACTATCCCAACCGTGAAGCATGGGGGTGGCAGCATTATGCTGTAAATGTGCTTTGCTGCAGGAGGGACTGGTTTACTACAAAAAATAGATGTTATCATGAGGAAGGAAAATTATGTGATATATTGAAGCAACATCTCAAGACACATCAGTCAGGAAGTTAAAGCTTGGTCGCAAATGGGTCTTCCAAATGGACAATGACCCCAAGCATACTTCCAAAGTTGTGGCAAATGACAAAGGACAACAAAGTCAAGGTATTGGAGTGGCCATGCCCTGACCTCAATCCTATAGAATATTTGTGGGCAGAACTGAAAAAGCGTGTGTGAGAAAGGAGGCCTACAAACCTAACTCAGTTACACCAGTTCTGGCCAGGAGGAATGGGCCAAAATTCACTCAACTTATTGTGGGAAGCTTGTGGAAGGCTACCCAAACGCTTGACCCTGGGTTAAACAATTAAAAGGCAATGCTACCAAATACTTTAATTGAGGTATGTAAACTTCTAACCCACTGGGAATGTGATGAAAGAAATAAAAGCTGAAATAAATCACTCTGTACTATTATTCTGACATTTCACATTCTTAAAATAAAGTGGTGATCCTAACTGGACTAAGACAGGGAATTTAAAATGATTAGTCAGGAATTGTGAAAACTGAGTTGAAACGTATTTGGCTAAGTTGTATGTAAACCTCTTAATTTCAACTGTATGTAAGCAATTTTGTTTTGTTCGCCGTGAGGGGAAAACAACGCCTTCAATCTACAATTTGATACTTGAGGTGCTCTATCAGATCGTGTCATAGTAAATTCATTGAGGGCTACAGCATAGCATTTTAGTTTAAAATGTAAATACCACTACAACTAATTCTAATTAAAGTTGCAGTTTCTTCTTGTTAGTGTCCAGTTTGTACTAATGAGCATCTTTAGTATTACTTATAAATTATAGGTCATGATGAATGTTTAGTAATAATAACCAATTAATTTAACTCTCACAATCAACAGAACAAGTCTGTGTCCTAAAATTGGCACCCTATTTCATATATTATGCACTACTTGCTAACAGAGCCCTTATGGTCTCTGGTCAAAACGCAGTGCACTATAAAGGGAATATGGTGCCTATTTGGGACGTAGTCTAAGCCTAAATTTCTGATTAGCACTGTCTGGTTGACTGACTGTAGCCCCCTGATGTAATGTCCTGATTCTAATGACTCTCTAGACCGATGAGCATATGATCATTATACACTACAAAATGCATTTACATTTTAGTCATTTGGCAGACTTATCCAGGAGCGACTTACAGTTAGTGAGAGTGCATACATTTTTTCATACTACACCATTTAAATAAACATTTATACATAGGCTTAGCGCCCAAACACTTACTTAAATGCACTGGGCTGATTAGTCAGAGTTAATCCATGGGACTAATTTAACAAACAAAAAGATGACTAAAATGGTCCAGAGAGATTAAATACGGCAAGATACAGAGTAATCTCCAGAGAGATTACCATGGCAAGATACAGCAAAAATTTCCAGAGAGATTGCCATGGCAGATACAGAGTAATCTCCAAAGAGATTACCATGGCAAGAGACAGCGTGATCTCCAGAGATACAATGTGTTACAGCATGATCTCAAAGATACAGTGTGATCTCCAGAGAGATTACCATGGCAAGAGACAGTGTCATCTCTCCAGAGAGATTGCCATGGCAAGATACAGTGTAATCCCAAGAGAGATTACTATGGCAAGAGACAGTGTGATTCCAGAGAGATTGCTACGGTAAAATACAGTGTCATCTCCAGAGATATTGCCATGGCAAGATACAGTGAATCATGATCATTTGATAATAAATGCCTTTTTTCTGAGTTATTGGGCATCCACGCTGCAATACAAATAATATTAGGAAAAATAAGATGGCCAAAATGATTTAATACTTTCTAAATAAAGGATTGTGTAACTTCAAGAGGAAAGCCTTGTACATTTTCCCCACACATAATAATGTTAGAGCCATGGGTTTCTGGGTTTTTTGTTTCTTGTCCAGGACCGGATGTGAATGCTTGAGCACTAGAGTAGAGAAGAGCAGAGTAGAGAATCACGCAGGACTGGAGGCTGGAGGCTGGGAGTTTTATCCAGAATTATAAACTGGGTGGTTCGAGCCCTGAATGCTGATTGGCTGACAGCCGTAGTTTACTTCAGACTGTATACCACGGGTATGACAAAACATACATTTTTTACTTGCTCTAATTACGTTGGTAACCAGTTTATAATAGCAATAAGGCACTTCAGGGGTTTGTGGTATATGGTCAATATACCACAGCTAAGAGCTGTGTCCGGCACTCAGCGTTGTGTTTTGTAAAAGAACAAGCCAAGACGTGGTATATTGGCCATATACCACACCTCCGGGCCTTATTGTTTAATTATAGTTGCGCCGGGCGGCACATTTCCCATGCTGTCCTTGGGGACCCCTAAATGTTTCACCATTTTTGCTGTAGCTCTGAACGAGCTACCCAAGTTGAACTGTGTGTGCTAGCTCTGGAACAGATAAAGTGGATTTTCCCATGATGCCTTGGGTCCCCAGGGAGAGGTTTGAGAACCACTGCTCTACTGTACTGTATTGTGCTGTCCAAACTTGAGAAACACAATGTCTATGATTGGTTCAGATTTGGTCCGGACCAGACCAAAAAGTCAACATCCATGGACGAGATTCCCTAAAAACACCATTTTCGATACAGCTAACGACTTTTTCGTAGCAGGTTAGGAGAACTTGCACCGCAGGTTAGGAGAATTAACGTAGCAGGTTAGGAGATTTAGGTTAAGGTTAGGGAAAAGGGTTAGGTTAGCGAAAAATGCTCTACTAACCTGCTACGAAAAGAAACTTGTATCAAAAGTGTCGTGTTTTTAGAAGTCCAGTCAGGGTGGACACGAAAATCAAGGCCGGCCGACACGACTCCAAAGTCCAAAGACGCCGGCGCAGGGTCCCTTCTCGCGCGAGGTCCCTTCGGCGTAGGTCCCCTTAGGCGAGGTCCTCGTCGGCGTAGGTCCCCCTTAGGCGTAGGTCCCCTAGAGGATAGTAGCCATCAACAAGTAAAGAAAACTGAGGAGTCTGGTGGACTCCCCCCGGATAAATTGTTTTCCTCATCAATCTACACACAATACCCTATAACGAAGGCGAAACAGGTTTAAGAAATGTTTGCAAATGTATCTGTCGTGATATGAAGATTATGACGCTTGTTAATGTTTTTTTAAGTGGAAATCCAGAGAGGACGTTGATTTTAGTATCAAGAGGGAATGTTTTAGTGTAACGCCACATACAACAGACAGGAAGTGTGTTGGAGACAGGGGGAAAGGTGATTGACCTAAAAAGGAGCAACCCATTTTTGCCATTGTTTATAAGTAGGAGGCCTAGACAAAGGAGAAGTCAGGGAAGCATTCAGATTAATTTGGGACGGGACTTCTCCAGACACCGCTGGTTCTGTAACTTATATGTAACCCGTGATATTAATAAAAGCCTCTAAAACACGGCAGCCTAAGCGGATCTTGATTGACAGCAATACCCACCAGCATTCGACACTATACTCACATATCCGTAGAGCTCCGAGACAGGATTGTGTCGAGGCACAGATCTAGGGAAGGGTACTGAAAAAACTTCTGCAGGTCCCCAAGAACACAGTGGCTTCCATCATTCTTAAATGGAAGAAGTTTGGAACCACCAACACTCTTCCTAAGAGCTAGCCGCCCGGCCAAACTGAGTAATCGGGAAGAAGGGCCATGGTCAGGAGGTGACCAAGAACCCGATGGTCACTCTGACAGACTTCAGAGTTCTCTGTGGAGATGGGAGAACCTTCCAGAAGGACAACCATCTCTGCAGCACTCCACCAATCAGGGCTCTTTATGGTAGAGGCCAGACGGAAGCCACTCCTCAGTAAAAGGCACATGACAGCCCGCTTGAGTTTGCCAAAAGAGACCTAAAGATTCCTAGACCATGAGAAACAAGATTCTCTGGTCTGATGAAACCAAGATTGAACTCTTGGCCTAAATGCTAAGCATCACGCCTGGATGAAAGCTGGCACCATCCCTACGGTGAAGGATGGTGGCGCCAACATCATGCTGTGGGATGTGTTTCAGCAGCAGGGACCGGGAGACTAGTCAGGATCGAGGAAAGATGAACAGAGCAAAGTACAGAGAGATCCTTGATGAAAACCTGCTCCAGAGCGCTCAGGACCTCAGACTGGCGAAGGTTCACCTTCCAACAGGACAACGAATTCTAAGCACACAGCCAAGACAATGCAGGAGTGGCTTCGGAACAGGTCTCTGAATGTCCTTGAGTGGCCCAATCCAGAGCCCAGACTTGAACCCTATCGAAGAGCTCTGAGAGACCTGAAATAGCTGTGCAGGGCTTAATACTCCCCATCCAACCTGACAGAGCTTGAGAGGATCTGCAGAGAAGAATGGAGAAACTCCCAAAATACAGGTGTGCTAAGTTTGTATCGTCATACCCATGAAGACTCGAGACTGTAATCACTGCCAAAGGTGCTTCAACAAAGCACTGAGGAAGGGTCTGAATACTTATGTAAATGTAATATTTCAGTTTTTTATTTTTAATAAATTAGCAAAAATGATTTTATATATATATATATTACACACTACCGTTCAAAAGTTTGGGGTCACTTCTTAGAAATGTCCTTGTTTTCAAAGAAAAGCAATTTTTTTGTCCATTAAAATAACATCAAATTGATCAGAAATACAGTTTGGACATTGTTAATGTTGTAAATGGCTATTGTAGCTGGAAACGGCTGATTTTTTATGGAATATCTAAGCATAGGCTACATAGAGGCCCAATATCAGCAACCATCAGTCTGTGTTCTAAATGGCACGTTGTGTTTGCTAATCCACGTTTATCATTTTAAGATACACCAATCATTAGAAAACCCTTTTGCAATTATGCTAGCACAGCTGGAAAACTGTTGTGCTGATTAAAGAAGCAAGCAACTGGCCTTCTTGAGACTTGCTGAGTATCTGGAGCACCAGCAATTGTGGGTCTGACACAGGGGCTCAAAATGGCAAGAAACAAATAACTTTTTTCTGAAACTCGTCAGTCTATTCTTGTTCTGAGAAATGAAGGCTATTCCATGAGAAATTGCCAAGAAACTGAAGATCTCGTACAACGCTGTGTACTACTCCATTCACAGAACACAAACTGGCTCTAATCCAGAATAGAAAGAGGGGAGTGGGAGGCCCTATGCACAACTGAGCAAGAGGACAAATACATTAGAGTGTCTAGTTTGAGAAACAGACGCCTACAGGTCTCCTCAACTGGCAGCTTCATTAAATAGTACCTGCACTATATCTCAGACTGGCCAATAAAAAAGAAAATATTAAGATGGGCAAAAGAACACAGACAATGGACAGAGGAAGATTGGAAAAAGTGTTATGGACAGACAAATCGAAGTTTGAGGTGTTGGGATCACAAAGAACAACATTTGTGAGACGCAGACCAAATGAAAAGATGCTGGAGAAGTGCTTGATGCCATCTGTCAAGCATGGTGGAGGCAATGTGATGATCTGGGGGTGCTTGGGTGGTGGTAAAGGAGGTTTGTATAGGGTAAAAGCGATCTTGAAGAAGGAAGGCTATCACCCATTTTGCAACGCCAAGGCCATACCCTGTGGTCGGTGCTTGATTGGAGCCACCCTCAAAATATATTTTGGATTTGAGATTCTTGAAATAGCCACCCTTTGCCTTGATGGCAGTCCTAGTTAGTTGGTAGAGCATGGCGTTTGCAATGCCAGGGATTGTGGGTTCGATTTTCATGGGGGCCAGTATGAAAAATAAAAAAATGTGGCGCATCACTAACTGTAAGTCGCCGGGATAAGAGCATCTGCTAAATGACTCAAATGTAACATGTAAAATGACAGCTTTGCACACTCTTGGCATTCTCTCAACCAGCTTTTTGTGTGTTCTCTATATGCAATATAATATTGCAGTTTAAGGTCAATTTAGATTTTGGTCACTAGATGGCAAATACAGTGTCTGTGCAAAGTTTCAGATTGATCCAGTGAAGCATTGCAATACTGGACTATTGTTATCAAGTCTGCCTAAATGTGCCGAATTATAATATAATATAATATGCCATTTAGCAGACGCTTATCCAAAGCGACTTACATGTGCCATACATTTTTATGTATGGATGGTCCCGGGATCGAACTCAATTACCCTGGCTGCCATAAGCCATGCTCTACCAATTGAGCTACAGAGTAATCACGAATTGGTCAATTGATACATTTTCAAGTACATAACTATAGAGAACACACAAAAATGATATGGTAATACAAAATGTAAGTCTACACTTTCTGAGGAATGTCATACATGATGTATCAATAGCTTATACACTAACTTTCACATCTAGATGGCCGGGCGGGGTGGGTGTGGAGCCAGAGACAGCAGGGGTTCAAACTAGAACCCAGCCTACATTTGAATATAAAATTGGATTTTATCAAACAAAACTATACTACATTTTATCGCTGGGACCCTTAGATGACAAATCAGAGCAAGATTACTGGAATGTAAGTACATTATTTACCTTCAGAGGTGAATGTATCAAACCAGTTGCCTTGACAAGTTTTTTTGTTGTTGTGCACAGCCTCTGAAACAATAGCATGGTATTTTTTCACTGTAAATAGCTACTGTAAATTGGATTAACATGGATTTAAGCTTTCTGCCCATATAAGGCATGTCTATGTCCTGGAAAGTTTGCTTTACTTACAACAGTCATGCTAATCACATTAGCTTAACAATAACTCAACTTCATCCGCGTATAATGGGACACTGATCCCGTAGAGTTTAAGGGGAATACAGGCAGGCCTTTAGAGGCCATGCACTTCATACTCATCTCAAAAACAAAAGCAATTTAGATCAAAAGAGTCCATACTAACAAAGGAAATAGAAGGTCTAACAGAACAGATAGATAGAAAAAACTGTATCATTAGCAGAGGCTCAGAATAAATAAGAGGAAAAACAAAAATAATTAGGAGAACTTATTCAAGAAAGCTGTAATATATTATAAAAATAAAGCAAACTGGATGGAACATGGGGGAAAATGCACCAAATTATTTTTAAATCTTCAATATAGAAATGCTACCAAAAATAATTTACTGAAACTGCTTACAAATGACGGAGTCACCCCATAATTCACCAAATTATATTTTGGAAGGAGGAAGCAAAGTACTTTAAGCATATGTTTTGTTTCAGCCGCTCCATCTCCTCTAACTGAAGCTAATTGTAGGGATTTTTTATCTATTGATTATTTAAAAATTAACAGCCATAAGGCAGAAAGACTCATGTGATAAAATTACAGAGAGGAGGAACTTCTGGATGCAACTACAGACTAAGTCCTGGGAAAACTCCAGGATTGGGATGGCATACCAGCTGAGGCATACCAAACCTTTTTGGATATAACTTGAGGACCGTTATTAGCATATGTTTTAAATCCACTCATGTAAAATGTAAAAATTATCAGACACTCAAGAAAAAGGTCTGA
Organism: Coregonus clupeaformis; assembly: GCF_020615455.1. NCBI lineage: Eukaryota > Metazoa > Chordata > Actinopteri > Salmoniformes > Salmonidae > Coregonus > Coregonus clupeaformis. Next base: position 6,620 of record NW_025538887.1, on the reverse strand, counting down.
TTTCTATTATTACTGAAACAGATACAAGTGGGAAATATAAAGATCCAGTCCATTAAAAAAATTGGAGGCCCTTACACTTCAGTGTTGTGGGATGCAAAAATTCAAGCAAAATGTATAGCGCATAGAATTAAAAAAGGTATTGGTTCAGACATTATTCATTCTAATCGGACTATGGTTTTATACATGGAAGATACATTGGAGATAATATAAGACATGTACTGTAAACAATAGAACACTATGAAAAATCCGGAAACCAGGCCTGCTATTCCATGGCAGACTTTGAAAGCTGACAAAGTGGCGCAAAATGTGTAAGCAACACAAAAAAAACAACAAACCACTAAATAAGAAGAAAAGAGAAGAAGAGATAAAGATATGAGAATACTAGAGTTTATATGAATGTCTGGAGCATTTTGGATAATCTCTTATAAAATGGGTTAAAATCATGTATAGTAACCCCAGGTGTAAAATAGTAAACAATGGCTACTTCTCCAAAAGTTTTAAACTGTCAAGAGGAATAAAACAAGGTTGTCCACTATCGGTATATCTATTTATTATGGCCATCAAAATGTTAGCTATTAAAATCGATACAACAATAATATCAAGGGATTAGAAATCCAGGGTTTCTAAAACAAAGGTGTCATTGTACGCTGATGTTTCATGTTTTCTTTTAAATCCACAACTTGAATCCTTCCACAACCCCATAGAGGAGCTAGATACATTTTCTAACCTCTCTGGATTACAACCAAATTTATGATAAATCTACTATATTACGTATTGGATCACAAAAAAATTTAAAATTTACATTACCATGTAATTTACCAGCAAAATGGGTCTTGATGGTGCAATTGGATATATCGCTGAATACATATGAAATAAAATGATCTCCACTCAATACATTTAAATAGAAATTTAGCAAAAATAGATAAGATCTTGCTACCATGGAAAAAGGTAAACACCTGTCAATTTGTGGAAAAAATCACCCTGATTAACTCTTTAGTATTATCCCAGTTTACCTATTTGCTTATGGTCTTCGTACGCTAGCGTAACAGTTTTTGAAATTAGATGAGAAAAAAATATTCCATTTTATTTGAAATGGCAAGCCAGACAAAATTAAACGGGCCTATTTATAGTGGGGAAAAATGTATTTGGTCAGCCACCACCATGTGCAAGTTCTCCCACTTAAAAAGATGAGAGAGGCCTGTAATGTTCATCATAGGTACAAGTCAACTATGGACAGACAAAATCAGAAAAAAATCCAGAAAATCACATTGTAGGATTTTTAATGAATTTATTTGCAAATTTTGGTGGAAAATAAGTACTTTCACTAACAAAAAGTTTCTCAATACTGTGTTATTAACCCTTTATTGGCAATGACACAGACCAAACGCTTTCTGTAAGTCTTCACAAGGTTTTCACACACTGTTGATGGTATTTTTTTGGCCCCATTCCTCCATGCAGATCCCATCTAGAGCAGTGATGTTTTGGGGTTGTCAGCTGACTTTCAACTCTCCAAAGATTTTCTATGGGGGGTTGAGATCTGGAGACTGGCTAGCTACCCAGATCTTGGAAATGTTTACGAAGCCACTCCTTCACGTTGCCGGGCGGTGTGTTTGGGATCATTGTCATGCTGAAAGACCCAGCCACGTTTCATCTTCTAATGCCCTTGCTGATGGAAGGAGGTTTTCACAAAATCTCACGAACATGGCCCCATTCATTCTTTCCTTTACACGGATCAGTCGCCCTGGACCCTTTGCAGAAAAACAGCCCCAAAGCATGATGTTTCCGCCCCCAATGCTTCAGTGAGGTATGGTGTTCTTTGGATGCAACTCAGCATTCTTTTGTCCTCCAAACACGACGAAGTTGAGTTTTTTACCAAAAAAGTCTCTATTTTGCTTTCATCTGACCATATGACATTCTCCTAATCCTCTTCTGAATCATCCAAATGCACTCTAGCAAACTTCAGACGGGCCTGGCCATGTACTGGCTTAAGCAGGTGGGACACGCGTCTGCCACTGCAGGACTTGAGTCCCTGGCGCGCAGAGTGTTACTGATGGTAGGCTTTGTTACTTTGGTCCCAGCTCTCTGCAGGTCATTTCACCAGGGTCCCCCGTGAGTGGTTCTGGGGTTTTTGCTCACCGTTCTTGTGGATCATTTTGACCCCACGGGGTGAGCTCTTACCTGGAGCTTCCCCCAGATCGAGGGAGATTATCAGTGGTCTTGTATGTCTTCCATTTCCCTAATAATTGCTCCCACAGTTGATTTCTTCAAACCAAGCTGCTTACCCATTGCAGATTCAGTCTTCCCAGCCTGGTGCAGGTCTACAATTTTGTTTCTGGTGTCCTTTGGACACAGCTCTTTTGGTCTTGGGCCAGATAGTGGAGTTTGGAGTGTGCACTGTTTGAGGTTGTGGACAGGTGTCTTTTTCTACTAGCTAACAAGTTCAAACAGGTGCCACATTAATACAGGTAACGAGGGAGGACAGAAGAGCTCTTAAAGAAGAAGTTACAGGTCTGTGAGAGCCAGAAATCTTGCTTGTTTGTAGGTGACCAAACACTTATTTTCCACCATAATTTGTAAATAAATTCATTAAAAATCCTAGGGCAAATGTGATTTTCTTGGATTTTTTTCTCCTCAATTTGTCTGTCATAGTTGACGTGTACCTATGATGAAAATTACAGGCCTCTCTCATCTTTTTAAATGGGGAGAACTTGCACAATTGGTGGCTGACTAAATACATTTTTTCCCCACTGTATATAATGAATTTGGAATTTGGAGTGACAGAAATTATTAAATATTGAAGCATTAGACCTATCACTAAAAGCTTTCAGTCATACAAAAGTTATACTTAAATCCGAACTGGTTCTCTAGCAAATTAGTAAGAGATTGTCTCACCCCATGTTCAAGTGAAATGGCCTTTTCCCTTTATTCAGATTACATACCTCTCACTTTCAGTTATTTGAAAAGGAAATCATCTCCCAAATATCACTATTTCTAAAACAAGCTATAGGAAAGTTGGCTGCAATTTCAATTTAATCCTCCAGAAAAAAACAGAACAAAAAATGCAAACAAATAACGAGGTTAAACTCAAATATGTTAATTGATAAAAAACATTATTTAAAAAAAAAAAAAAAAAGGTAAAATCTTTGTAAATGATATCATTTTTATATATTATATAATTATAGGTAGGACTAGTGGAGTTATGTCACACATGCATCTAACAAAACATATGGAAATGTCATGCTCTACCCAAAATTACAACCAAACAATTGCAGCATTACAAGGCAAAAATGGAAGAGGAAAGTGGAAGTGGGAAAAAGTAAGGAACTTGTCTGTCGGCCCTGCATTAAAGAACATAATTGGTTAAAGAAAATTGTGATAAATAAAAAAATTATACCAGTTTCATTTCAGGACCAAAGGACCCACAGCCGTCCCCATATACAGTGAGAGGGAAAAAGCATTTGATCCCTGCTGATTTGTGTATGTTTGCCCACTGACAAAGATATGATCAGCCATAATTTTAATGGTAGGTTTATTTGAACAGTGAGAGACATGAATAACAACAAAAAAATCCACAAAAAACTAATGTCAAAAATGTTATGAATTGATTTGCATTTTAATGAGGGAAGTAAGTATTTGACCCTCTGCAAAACATGACTTAGTACTTGGTGGCAAAACCCTTGCTGAGCAATCACAGACGCCGGACATTTCTTTAGTATGGCCACCAGGGTTTGCACACATCTCTGGAGGGATTTTGTCCCACCCCTCTTTGCAGATCTTCTCCAAGTCATTAAGGCTTCGAGCTGATGTTTGGTCAACTCGAACCTTCAGCTCCTCCACAGATTTTCTATGGGATTAAGGTTCGAGACTGGCTAGCCCACTTGCTAGGACCTTAATGCTTTCTTGAGCCACTTCCTTTGTTGCCTTGGCCGTGTGTTTTGGGTCATTGTCATGCTGGAATATCCCATCCACGACCCATTTTCAATGCCCTGGCTGAGGGAAGGAGGTTTCACTCAAGATTTGACGCGCCCCGCCATGCCCTTTTGATGCGGTGAAGTTGTCCTGTCCCCTTAGGCAGAAAAACACCCCCAAAGCATAATGGTTTCACTCCATGTTTGACAGTGGGGATGGTGTTCTTGGAATCATAGGCAGCATTCCCTCCTCCTCCAAACACGGCTAGCTGGAGTTGATGCCAAAAAGCCCGATTTTGGTCTCATCTGACCACAACACTTTTACCGTCTTCTCCTCTGAATCATTCAGATGTTCATTGGCAAACCCCAGACGGGCCTGTATATGTGCTATCTTGAGCAGGGGACCTATGCGGGCCCTGCAGGATTTCAGTCCTTCACGGCGCAGTGTGTTACCAATTGTTTTCCTTGTTGACTATGGTCCCAGCGGCCTTGAGATCATTGACAAGATCCTCCCATATAGTCTGGGCTGATTCCCCACCATTCTCATGATCATTACAACTCCACGAGGTGAAATTCTGCATGGAGCTCCCAGCTGCAGGGAGATTGATAGTTATTTTGTGTTTCTTCCATTTGCTAATAATCATACCAACTGTTGTCACCTTCCTCACCAAGCTGCTTGGCGTATGGTCTTGTAGCCCATTCCAGCCTTGTGTAGTCTACAATCTTGTCCCTGGAAATCCTTGGAGAGCTTTTTTGGTCTTGGCCATGGTGAAGAGTTTGGAATCTGATTGATTGATTGTTTTCAGTGGACAGGTGCCTTTAAGACAGGGACCGAGCTGAGATTAGGAGCACTCTTTAAGAGTGTGCACTCCTAATCTCAGTCTACTCCTGTATAAAAGACACCTGGGAGCCAGAAATCTTTCTGATTGAGAGTCAAATACTTACTTCCTCATTAAAATGCAATTCAATTTATAACATTTTGACATGCTTCAAAAATGTTTATTTTCAATTTACAATCTGTAGAAACAATGAGAATAGAAGGGTTCAGAACTTTTGTAAACATCACAGGTTGTGCTGAGAAATATATGGCAAATAGAAATCCAATATGGATGGTGTTAAGCAGAGATAGATGGAAGGTGCTGAATGGAGCTGGAAGGATCGGACTAATAAACAACTAATAAATAACTAATAACAACAAGATAACTAATAATGTAGCTATACTGTGTCCATAAAAAGTATACAGGTTATAGGCTGAGAGCTTTTTTTGCAGAAAGAGCAGTTAGAAAGATAATGCATATAGAAGCAAACTGGATGGACATCATGAAAATGATGGAGAGGCTGAGGGAAGAGGAAGTTCAGGAGCAAAAACAAACAAATCCAGAATAGAATGCCTAAGCATTGTTGTTCACTAGTTTACTCCAATTAGGGAAGGGTTGAGGAGGTGAGGTCGAGGTCGAGGAAGAGCATGGGGAGAATGTCCTTTCTTTTTCGGCTTTAGACTGCTTTAGATATATAAAAACATATGCCATTTAGAATATACTTTTATTCAAATCATACATGCAAACAACCATTTTACCTATATAGGTGGCTCAAGGGAATCAAACCCACGACCCTTTGGCATTGCAGTAAGCGCCATTGCCTACCGACTGCAGCACACAGGACCATCTGGTGTAGCGTAGGTAGTGTGTTGTGGAGTGCAGTGAGGTAAGGGGCCTGAGACTGAGGCTTCTGCCCTCAGATTATGAGGAAGACTCTGTCCATGGCAGGGCACGCAACACACACACACAAGCTGGAAACTCAGTCAACTGAAGACTTCAGTAGTGTTCTGTCTCTTGAGAGGAAAAGAGCTGACCTAACACTTCATTTGGCACTAAAGCCTCAATGAGATGGCAAAGCAGTGGTGTGTGTGTGTGTGTGTGTGTGTGTGTGTGTGTGTGTGATGTGGAAGCTGCATATTGTTGAAGGGAGCCAATCAACCCACCCACTGTCAATCCCCATCCTGATCCGCCTCTCTTCCTCTAAATCCCTTATTCTGTCTTCAACTTTCTGTCCCTACTATTTGAGTATTCATAAGTGATTAAGCAACAAGAATAAGCTTCATAGTGGTAGTGTGACATATGCCAACACCCCTTCAGTTTACAAACGATAGGGCTTCACTCACTGTGGGCGAAAACAGATTGAGAAGTTCAAACACAAAATGCCTTACCTGAAGGTCTCACATTGTATCATATTACCTATAGCGGCTGTCCTGTTTAGATTCGTTGTTGTCTGTAAGCAGGAAGTCACTCATTTGTGTCAGGGTTTGATGATGTCATATTGCAACATGAGTCCTGAGGTATGAGAATACCACCTCCATAAAGAAGTATTGATGATTAGTCTTTCCCATTCATCTCCAAGCCTAGAGTATTGCAGGCTGACAAGGACGAAAATCAGCAGGACGCCACTCCTTTGGAGAAGAGGGTTGAGAAACCGTATCTAATCTAATCTCTTTCCCTATCTTTCCTCTTTCCCTCTCCCTCTCACTCCACCTCTCTTTCCTCACCCTCCCTCCCTCCCTCCCTCCTTCACCCTCCCTCCCTCCCTCCCTCCCTCCCTCCCTCCCTCTGTCCCATCCTTCCTAACACCCTCCTACTCTTTCATCTCTGACCTCTCTCCTCCCAATCTGTCTCTAATTGGCATGTCTGCTGTTTTCCAGCTTCTGCACAAGCTGGG
>NW_025538886.1:0-16047 GCF_020615455.1 Coregonus clupeaformis | reverse complement strand
ACAGGCTTCATGATTTGAGAACAGGCTTCATGATTTGAGAACAGGCTTCATGATTTGAGAGGTTTTGATAACTGTCACGGTTAACTAAGCCAGAACCCAGAAGCAGACCAGGACACGGTACGTGAGACAAAGGTGAGTGTTTATTTATAGAGTCCGAGTGAAGCTGAATAATCCAGGGAACAGAGCGGGTGGCGTGGATGGGTTGTTGAGGGTGCAGTGGTTGGTCCGGTACTGGCTCGGCAGCCGCCGACCATCAGGCAGAGGTTGGGTGAAGGTTCCGGGTGAGAGACTGCAGACAGAACAAAACGGAGGTGAGTACACAGCAAATCAACAAGGTGCAAAACAACAAAACTAACGCTAGAACTCAAAGGCTGATACGCTGACAAACATACTGTTCATGGCTAACGATCCGGCAGGAACTGGATGTTGGCCCAGAGCCTAAGAAGGGTGATGATCAGGACCAGGTGTGCAGATTGCTGATGGGATGCAGGTGCGGAAAACCAGAGCGCTCCCCGGAGCGTTCCCGAACCCTCGGGAAACTGGAGAATACGAGCAGGAACACTAGTCACCAGACAGGACCCGACTCAGACAGCCGGGATCGTCACAGTACCCCCCCCCTCCGACGAACGCCACCGGGCGGACCTCCCGGAGCGCCAGGATGGAGGCGGTAGAAGTCACTGATGAGGTCTGCGTCTAGGACCTGTCGCCGCGGAATCCAACTCCTCTCCTCAGGGCCATACCCCTCCCAGTCCACGAGATACTGGAAACCCCGGCCCCGCCGTCTGGAATCCATGATGCGACGCACCGTGTAGGCAGGACCACCTCCGATCATCCGAGGAGGAGGAGGAGGAGGCGGAGGAGGCAACAGAGGACTGAGGAAGACAGGCTTGAGGCAGGAGACATGAAAGGTGGGATGGACTCTGAGCGTCCTCGGTAGTTTGAGTCGAACTGCCACTGGATTGATCACCTTCTCCACCACTAACGGACCAATGAACTTCGGTAACAACTTCCTAGACTCAGTCCGTAACGGAAGATCCCGTGTGGCCAACCAAACCCTATCTCCGATGGTATAGGTGGGAGCGGGAATCCGGCGACGATTCGCCTGGAGCTGATACCGGTCCGAAACTCTAAGGAGTGCCTTTCTGGCCCGATGCCAGGTCCGGTGGCAACGCCGAATATGGGCCTGAACAGAAGGCACTGAGAGCTCCTTCTCCTGAGAAGGAAACAGGGGAGGTTGGTAGCCATACAGGCACTGGAAGGGAGACATCCCAGTGGCAGATGTAGGAAGAGTATTGTGGGCATACTCAACCCAAGGCAACTGAGAAACCCAGGAGGTGGGGTTGGAAGAGACCAGACAGCGTATCGTTGATTCCATCTTCTGGTTGGCTCTCTCCGCCTGACCATTGGATTGGGGGTGAAAACCAGATGTGAGACTGACCGTAGCTCCAATGGCCAAACAGAAGGACTTCCAGACAGCAGAGGTAAACTGAGGGCCACGGTCGGAAACGATATCACTGGGCAAACCGTGGACCCTGAAAACCTCCCTAACCAGGATCTCGGACGTCTCCGAGGCAGAGGGAAGCTTGGCAATTGGCACAAAGTGGGCGAACTTGCTGAATCTGTCCACGATAGTCAGAACGACCGTGTTCCCCTCAGAGGCGGGCAACCCCGTGACGAAGTCCAGGGCCAGATGCGACCATGGTCGCCGGGGAATAGGAAGGGGGGTGAAGTAGTCCAGAGCTGGGCCGATTGGTACTCTTATTCTGCGCACACACTGGACAGGCAGCAACAAAACCCCGAGTATCCTCGGCCATGGCAGGCCACCAAAAACGTCTGCGAAGAAACGCCATAGTCCGAGCCACGCCAGGGTGACAAGCCATCTTGCTTGCGTGGGACCATTTGAGGACAGCAGGACGAACCGACTCAGGCACAAACAACCGACCGGGTGGACCGTTACCGGGACCGGGCTGAGTCCGAAGGGGCCGCCAGCACCTCCTCCTCAATCTTCCACATAACTGCTCCCACGACGCAGTTCCGGGGGAGGATTGTCTCGGTCTTGGACCCACTCTCCTCCGTCTTGGAGAACATCCGGGACAAGGCGTCCGCCTTGCCGTTCTTAGATCCAGGTCGGAACGTCAGGGCAAACTTGAATCGTCCGAAAAACAACGCCCACCTGGCCTGACGGGAGTTGAGACGTTTAGCCGATTGCACGTAAGCAAGATTCTTGTGGTCCGTCCAGACAATAAACGGTTGCTCCGCCCCCCTCCAACCAGTGGCGCCACTCCTCCAAGGCAAGTTTCACCGCGAGAAGCTCCCGGTTACCCACATCGTAATTCCTCTCCGCAGGCGAAAGGCGACGAGAGTAGTAGGCGCAGGGATGGAGTTTACTGTCCGTGGAGCATCGCTGCGACAGGATGGCGCCAACTCCCACATCAGACGCGTCCACTTCAACGACGAACTGACGGGCCGTGTCCGGTTGAGAGAGAATCGGTGCGTTGGTGAATCGCCTCTTCAAATCCAGAAACGCTCGATCCGCCTCCGGATTCCACTTGAAGGTCCTGATGCTGGAAGTCAAGGCAGTTAACGGAGCGGCCACACGGCTGTAATCCCGGATGAATCTGCGGTAGAAATTCGCAAACCCCAAAAATCTCTGGAGCTGCAATCTCGTACCGGGCTGGGCCCATTCCAGAACCGCTCTAACCTTCCCCTGGTCCATCCTAATCTCTCCCCTGGAGATGATGTACCCGAGAAAGGATGTCGTGTGGGCGTGAAACTCGCACTTCTCGGCCTTCACGAACAGGCGATTCTCCAACAATCGCTGCAGCACCTGCCGGACATGCTGGACGTGGTCGGAAGGTTCCTTCGAGAAGATCAGAATGTCATCCAGGTAAACAAACACAAAGAGACCGATCATATCTCTCAGGACGTCGTTCACCATACTCTGGAATACTGCTGGAGCATTGGTCAGTCCAAACGGCATCACCTGATACTCGAAGTGACCCATCGGTGTATTGAAACCCGTCAACCACTCGTCCCCCTCTCTGATCCGGACCAGGTGATACGCATTGCGTAGGTCTAGCTTGGTGAACACCGTAGCACCCTGTAAGGAGTCGAAGGCAGAACTCATCAAGGGCAGGGGATACTTGTTCTTGATCGTGATGTCATTCAACCCCCGATAATCAATACACGGTCGAAGAGAGCCATCCTTCTTACCCACAAAGAAGAATCCTGCCCCCAGGGGTGATGACGAGGGGCGAACGAGACCAGCAGCTAGGGACTCCTTGATGTAGGTCTCCAACGCCTCACGTTCAGGTCGGGAGATACTGTATAACCTTCCCTTGGGGTAGACAGCTCCAGGGACCAGGTTGATGGCACAATCATAGGGTCGGTGGGGAGGGAGTGACAGAGCCTTCTGCTTACTGAAAACTTCCCCCAAATCGTGATATGTCTCGGGAACCAGGGACAAATCTGGGGGTTTAGCCTCAATCACCTGACTGGGAACCGAATGGGGGCAGGCAGTCTTGAGACAGTTAGCATGACAATCAAGGCTCCAACTCGTTACCTTGCCCGTCACCCAATCGAACGTGGGATTGTGTTCCTTCAGCCAGGGGTATCCAAGGACCAGAGGAACATGGGAAGACGGCAGAATGAAGAATGAAATCATCTCAGAATGATTCCCCGACAACCGCATCTTAACCGGTTCAGTCCTCATCGTGATACGTGCCAGACTACTGCCGTTCAGAGTGGTCGCTTCAATGGCTTCCGGCAATTGCTCCTTGGAAAGCCCCAGCTGTTCCACCAACTCGGCATCAAGAAAGCTTCCATCGGCACCTGAATCGATAAAAGCGTTAAGCGCTAAGCTCTGATTCCTGTTCACAAGGGTAGCCGGGAAACGGGGTCTGACAGAGGTACTGAGAGGTTGAAACTGGCTCGCTAAAAGTCCTCCCAACTTTAGCGAGCCGGGCAGTTTGACGACCGCCGGGAACAGGTGGAGATGTAATGTCCCGAGCTACCACAGTAGAGGCAGCAGTTGGCCACGGTCGGAAACGATATCACTGGGCAAACCGTGGACCCTGAAAACCTCCCTAACCAGGATCTCGGACGTCTCCGAGGCAGAGGGAAGCTTGGCAATTGGCACAAAGTGGGCGAACTTGCTGAATCTGTCCACGATAGTCAGAACGACCGTGTTCCCCTCAGAGGCGGGCAACCCCGTGACGAAGTCCAGGGCCAGATGCGACCATGGTCGCCGGGGAATAGGAAGGGGGGTGAAGTAGTCCAGAGCTGGGCCGATTGGTACTCTTATTCTGCGCACACACTGGACAGGCAGCAACAAAACCCCGAGTATCCTCGGCCATGGCAGGCCACCAAAACCGTCTGCGAAGAAACGCCATAGTCCGAGCCACGCCAGGGTGACAAGCCATCTTGCTTGCGTGGGACCATTTGAGGACAGCAGGACGAACCGACTCAGGCACAAACAACCGACCGGGTGGACCGTTACCGGGACCGGGCTGAGTCCGAAGGGCCGCCAGCACCTCCTCCTCAATCTTCCACATAACTGCTCCCACGACGCAGTTCCGGGGGAGGATTGTCTCGGTCTTGGACCCACTCTCCTCCGTCTTGGAGAACATCCGGGACAAGGCGTCCGCCTTGCCGTTCTTAGATCCAGGTCGGAACGTCAGGGCAAACTTGAATCGTCCGAAAAACAACGCCCACCTGGCCTGGACGGGGAGTTGAGACGTTTAGCCGATTGCACGTAAGCAAGATTCTTGTGGTCCGTCCAGACAATAAACGGTTGCTCCGCCCCCTCCAACCAGTGGCGCCACTCCTCCAAGGCAAGTTTCACCGCGAGAAGCTCCCGGTTACCCACATCGTAATTCCTCTCCGCAGGCGAAAGGCGACGAGAGTAGTAGGCGCAGGGATGGAGTTTACTGTCCGTGGAGCATCGCTGCGACAGGATGGCGCCAACTCCCACATCAGACGCGTCCACTTCAACGACGAACTGACGGGCCGTGTCCGGTTGAGAGAGAATCGGTGCGTTGGTGAATCGCCTCTTCAAATCCAGAAACGCTTCGATCCGCCTCCGGATTCCACTTGAAGGTCCTGATGCTGGAAGTCAAGGCAGTTAACGGAGCGGCCACACGGCTGTAATCCCGGATGAATCTGCGGTAGAAATTCGCAAACCCCAAAAATCTCTGGAGCTGCAATCTCGTACCGGGCTGGGCCCATTCCAGAACCGCTCTAACCTTCCCCTGGTCCATCCTAATCTCTCCCCTGGAGATGATGTACCCGAGAAAGGATGTCGTGTGGGCGTGAAACTCGCACTTCTCGGCCTTCACGAACAGGCGATTCTCCAACAATCGCTGCAGCACCTGCCGGACATGCTGGACGTGGTCGGAAGGTTCCTTCGAGAAGATCAGAATGTCATCCAGGTAAACAAACACAAAGAGACCGATCATATCTCTCAGGACGTCGTTCACCATACTCTGGAATACTGCTGGAGCATTGGTCAGTCCAAACGGCATCACCTGATACTCGAAGTGACCCATCGGTGTATTGAAACCCGTCAACCACTCGTCCCCCTCTCTGATCCGGACCAGGTGATACGCATTGCGTAGGTCTAGCTTGGTGAACACCGTAGCACCCTGTAAGGAGTCGAAGGCAGAACTCATCAAGGGCAGGGGATACTTGTTCTTGATCGTGATGTCATTCAACCCCCGATAATCAATACACGGTCGAAGAGAGCCATCCTTCTTACCCACAAAGAAGAATCCTGCCCCCAGGGGTGATGACGAGGCGAACGAGACCAGCAGCTAGGGACTCCTTGATGTAGGTCTCCAACGCCTCACGTTCAGGTCGGGAGATACTGTATAACCTTCCCTTGGGGTAGACAGCTCCAGGGACCAGGTTGATGGCACAATCATAGGGTCGGTGGGGAGGGAGTGACAGAGCCTTCTGCTTACTGAAAACTTCCCCCAAATCGTGATATGTCTCGGGAACCAGGGACAAATCTGGGGGTTTAGCCTCAATCACCTGACTGGGAACCGAATGGGGGCAGGCAGTCTTGAGACAGTTAGCATGACAATCAAGGCTCCAACTCGTTACCTTGCCCGTCACCCAATCGAACGTGGGATTGTGTTCCTTCAGCCAGGGGTATCCAAGGACCAGAGGAACATGGGAAGACGGCAGAATGAAGAATGAAATCATCTCAGAATGATTCCCCGACAACCGCATCTTAACCGGTTCAGTCCTCATCGTGATACGTGCCAGACTACTGCCGTTCAGAGTGGTCGCTTCAATGGCTTCCGGCAATTGCTCCTTGGAAAGCCCCAGCTGTTCCACCAACTCGGCATCAAGAAAGCTTCCATCGGCACCTGAATCGATAAAAGCGTTAAGCGCTAAGCTCTGATTCCTGTTCACAAGGGTAGCCGGGAAACGGGGTCTGACAGAGGTACTGAGAGGTTGAAACTGGCTCGCTAAAAGTCCTCCCAACTTTAGCGAGCCGGGCAGTTTGACGACCGCCGGGAACAGGTGGAGATGTAATGTCCCGAGCTACCACAGTAGAGGCAGCAGTTGGTCTGACGTCTCTGTTGACGCTCCTCCTTGGTTAACCCGTGCCGCCCCCACTTGCATGGGTTCAGAATCGAGAGAGGACCTCTCCACTAATCCATTGTGGAGGAGAATGATCGACGTGTTCTGGTCCACCACCCGACCCGACTGGGAACTGAGAAGCTGATCGGTTGGACGGAACCCATTGCTTCTCCCTCCTTCGCTCTCGGACTCGATTATCCACCCGAATAGACAAAGCTACCAAGCTGTCCAGGTCACTAGGCTCCGGATAGGAGATCAACTCATCCTTGAGCTGCTCCGACAGACCCTGGTAAAAGGTCGCTTGCAGAGACTCCTCGTTCCACCCACTCTCCACAGCCAACGTCTTGAACTCGATCACGAAGTCGGCCACGCTGCGAGTTCCTTGGCGAAGCGAAAACAGGCGCCTAGCTGCGTCCCTCCCTCGGACGGAATGGTCGAAGAGCTTCCTCATCTCGGCCGTGAACCCCTGGTATGAAGCCATGCAGGGATCCTGTCGTTCCCAAACGGCTGAAGCCCACTCCAGCGCTCGACCACGCAGCAACTCAATCACAAAGGCTATCCTAGCCTTGTCTGTGGCATAAGAGTAGGGCTGTAGATCGAACACTAGTCCACACTGCATAAGGAAGGAACGGCATCTTCCCAGCTCTCCCTCATACTTATCCGGCGTCGGAACCTTGGGCTCACGGATGGACACAGCTTCAGAAGCGGCAGGCGAGATGGGTGAAACCGGTAGTGGATCCTCCACCGGACACTTGCGTTGGTTCTGGACCTCCGTCAGACCGGTAGAAAGGTTCCGAACTGACAACGCGATCTCCTGTAGTACCGTGCTATGATAGCCCAACATCTTCTCCTGCTGGGTAATAGCATGGCGAACAGAGTCCAGGTCCGCTGGGTTCATTACTGGCCGGATCGTTCTGTCACGGTTAACTAAGCCAGAACCCAGAAGCAGACCAGGACACGGTACGTGAGACAAAGGTGAGTGTTTATTTATAGAGTCCGAGTGAAGCTGAATAATCCAGGGAACAGAGCGGGTGGCGTGGATGGGTTGTTGAGGGTGCAGTGGTTGGTCCGTACTGGCTCGGCAGCCGCCGACCATCAGGCAGAGGTTGGGTGAAGGTTCCGGGTGAGAGACTGCAGACAGAACAAAACGGAGGTGAGTACACAGCAAATCAACAAGGTGCAAAACAACAAAACTAACGCTAGAACTCAAAGGCTGATACGCTGACAAACATACTGTTCATGGCTAACGCATCCGGCAGGAACTGGATGTTGGCCCAGAGCCCTAAGAAGGGTGATGATCAGGACCAGGTGTGCAGATTGCTGATGGGATGCAGGTGCGGAAAACCAGAGCGCTCCCCGGAGCGTTCCCGAACCCTCGGGAAACTGGAGAATACGAGCAGGAACACTAGTCACCAGACAGGACCCGACTCAGACAGCCGGGATCGTCACAATAACAGGCTTCATGATTTGAGAGGTTTGAGAACAGGCTTAATTATTTGAGAGGTTTGAGAACAGGCTTCATGATTTGAGAGCTTTGAGAATAGGCTTCATGACTTGAGAGTTTTGAGAATAAGCTTAATGATTTGAGAGGTTTGAGAACATGCTTCATGATTTGAGATGTTTGAGAACAGGCTTAATGATTTGAGAGGTTTGAGAACAGGCTTCATGATTTGAGAGGTTTGAGAACAGGCTTCATGATTTGAGAGGTTTGAGAACAGGCTTCATGATTTGAGAGGTTTGAGGACAGGCTTCATGATTTGAGAACAGGCTTCATGATTTGAGAGGTTTGTGAACAGGCTTCATGATTTGAGAGTTTTGAGGACAGGCTTCATAATTTGAGAACAGGCTTCATGATTTGAGAGGTTTTGATAACAGGCTTCATGATTTGAGAGGTTTGAGAACAGGCTTAATTATTTGAGAGGTTTGAGAACAGGCTTCATGATTTGAGAGTTTTGAGAATAGGCTTAATGATTTGAAAACAGGCTTCATGATTTGAGAACAGGCTTCATGATTTGAGAGGTTTGAGGACAAGCTTCATGATTTGAGAACAGGCTTCATGATATGAGAGGTTTGAGAACAGGCTTCATGATTTGAGAGGTTTGATAACAGGCTTCATGATTTGAGAGGTTTGAGAACAGGCTTCATGATTTGAGAGCAGGCTTCATGATTTGAGAGGTTTGAGAACAGGCTTAATGATTTGAAAACAGGCTTCATGATTTGAGAGGTTTGAGGACAAGCTTCATGATTTGAGAACAGGCTTCAAGATATGAGAGGTTTGAGAACAGGCTTCATGATTTGAGAGGTTTGATAACAGGCTTCATGATTTGAGAGGTTTGAGAACAGGCTTCATGATTTGAGAACAGGCTTCATGATTTGAGAGGTTTGATAACAGGCTTCATGATTTGAGAGGTTTGAGAACAGGCTTAATTATTGGAGAGGTTTGATAACAGGCTTCATGATTTGAGAGGTTTGAGAACAGGCTTCATGATTTGAGAGGTTTGAGAACAGGCTTCATGATTTGAGAGGTTTGAGAACAGGCTTCATGATTTGAGAGGTTTGAGAACAGGCTTCATGATTTGAGAGGTTTGAGGACAGGCTTCATGATTTGAGAACAGGCTTCATGATTTGAGAGGTTAGATAACAGGCTTCATGATTTGAGAGGTTTGAGAACAGGATTCATGATTTGATAGGTTTGAGAACAGGCTTCATGATTTGAGAGGTTTGAGAACAGGCTTCATGATTTGAGAGGTTTGAGAACAGGCTTCATGATTTGAGAGGTTTGAGGACAGGCTTCATGATTTGAGAACAGGCTTCATGATTTGAGAGGTTAGAGAACAGGCTTCATGATTTGAGAGGTTTGAGAACAGGATTCATGATTTGATAGGTTTGAGAACAGGCTTCATGATTTGAGAGGTTTGAGAACAGGCTTAATGATTTGAGAGGTTTGAGAACAGGCTTTATGATTTGAGAGGTTTGAGAATAGGCTTCATGATTTGAGAGAATTTGAGAACAGGCTTAATGATTTGAGAAGTTTGAGAATAGGCTTCATGATTTGAGAGGTTTGAGAACAGGCTTTATGATTACAACGTTGGCAGATTATTGTTAGTTTATCACCTATGCAAACCTGCCCTATTTACATCAAACATGTTATTATGGAATCACCCCCTGCTTTAACCTTTAAATAGTTGATCTGAAATTGTCTTAATGATGAGGTTCTCCTGATGATATTTGATGTTGTACCGTATGTTATGTGTGAACTGTGAAGCCAAACACACATTTCCAAATTGCGTGGATAATAAAGTGTTCCATCCTTAGTCTAACATCATCTAAAATAAAGTCATATTAACCTACTTGGATACATACAAATAAAAAAATCACATCATACAAAACAAACATATAATTGTAATAAGGCTCCCATCTGGAGGGTTGGATAATATAACAGTAGTGATATATATCCCTGTAGGTGTCTGTTCTATGTGAAACATATCTACAGTAGTGATATATTTCCCTGTAGGTGTCTGTTCTATGTGAAACATATCTACACTGGTGATATATATCCCTGTAGGTGTCTGTTCTATGTGAAACATATCTACAGTAGTGATATATATCCCTGTAGGTGTCTGTTCTATGTGAAACATATCTACAGTAGTGATATATATCCATGTAGGTGTCTGTTCTATGTGAAACATATCTACAGTAGTGATATATATCCCTGTAGGTGTCTGTTCTATGTGAAACATATCTACAGTAGTGATATATATCCCTGTAGGTGTCTGTTCTATGTCAAACATATCTACAGTAGTGATATATTTCCCTGTAGGTGTCTGTTCTATGTGAAACATATCTACAGTAGTGATATATTTCCCTGTAGGTGTCTGTTCTATGTGAAACATATCTACAGTAGTGATATATATCCCTGTAGGTGTCTGTTCTATGTGAAACATATCTACAGTAGTGATATATTTCCCTGTAGGTGTCTGTTCTATGTGAAACATATCTACAGTGGTGATATATTTCCCCGTAGACGGCTGTGTAAATCATGTCTATAGACAAGATACACTGCTCCTATTAGTGTAATGAAATAACACGCCTCTAATTAAGGCTTCTGGTCGTGTTATTTTAAACAACATTTCTGTCCCTTTATCCTCTTCTATTGAAATTCTAAATTGATCCAAAAAATCTAATAGGTTCAGTAGGTTAGTAGGTTAGTAGGTTTAGTAGGTTTAGTAGGTTTAGTAGGTTTAGTAGGTTTAGCAGGTTTAGTAGGTTTAGTAGGTTTAGTAGGTTTAGTAGGTTAGTAGGTTTAGTAGGTTTAGTAGGTTTAGCAGGTTTAGTAGGTTTAGTAGGTTTAGTAGGTTTAGTAGGTTAGTAGGTTTAGTAGGTTTAGTAGGTTTAGTAGGTTTAGTAGGTTAGTAGGTTTAGTAGGTTTAGTAGGTTTAGTAGGTTTAGCAGGTTCAGTAGGTTTAGTAGGTTTAGTAGGTTAGTAGGTTTAGTAGGTTTAGTAGGTTTAGTAGGTTAGTAGGTTTAGCAGGTTTAGTAGGTTTAGTAGGTTTAGTAGGTTTAGTAGGTTTAGCAGGTTTAGTAGGTTAGTAGGTTTAGTAGGTTTAGTAGCTTAGTAGGTTTAGCAGGTTTAGTAGGTTTAGCAGGTTTAGTAGGTTAGTAGGTTTAGTAGGTTAGTAGGTTTAGTAGGTTTAGTAGGTTTGTCAGGTTTAGTAGGTTTAGTAGGTTAGTAGGTTTAGTAGGTTAGTAGGTTAGTATGTTTAGTAGGTTTAGTAGGTTTAGCAGGTTTAGTAGGTTTAGTAGGTTAGTAGGTTTAGTAGGTTAGTAGGTTTAGTAGGTTTAGTAGGTTTAGTAGGTTTAGTAGGTTAGTAGGTTTAGTAGGTTTAGTAGGTTTAGCAGGTTTAGTAGGTTTAGTAGGTTTAGCAGGTTTAGTAGGTTAGTAGGTTTGATAGGTTTAGTAGGTTTAGTAGGTTAGTAGGTTTAGTAGGTTTAGTAGGTTTAGCAGGTTTAGTAGGTTTAGTAGGTTTAGTAGGTTCAGCAGATTTAGTAGGTTTAGTAGGTTTAGTAGGTTAGTAGGTTCAATAGGTTTAGTAGGTTTAGTAGGTTTAGTAGGTTAGTAGGTTTAGTAGGTTTAGTAGGTTAGTAGGTTTAGTAGGATTAGCAGGTTTAGTAGGTTTAGTAGGTTAGTAGGTTTAGTAGGTTAGTAGGTTTAGTAGGTTTAGTAGGTTTAGTAGGTTTAGTATGTTAGTAGGTTTAGTAGGTTTAGTAGGTTTAGTAGGTTAGTAGGTTTAGCAGGTTTAGTAGGTTTAGTAGGTTTAGTAGGTTTAGTAGGTTTAGTAGGTTTAGCAGGGTTAGTAGGTTAGTAGGTTTAGTAGGTTTAGTAGCTTAGTAGGTTTAGCAGGTTTAGTAGGTTTAGCAGGTTTAGTAGGTTAGTAGGTTTAGTAGGTTAGTAGGTTTAGTAGGATTAGTAGGTTTATCAGGTTTAGTAGGTTTAGCAGGTTTAGTAGGTTTAGTAGGTTTAGTAGGTTTAGTAGGTTAGTAGGTTTAGTAGGTTTAGTAGGTTTAGTAGGTTTAGTAGGTTCAGCAGGTTTAGTAGGTTTAGTAGGTTTAGTAGGTTTAGTAGGTTTAGCAGGTTTAGTAGGTTTAGTAGGTTTAGTAGGTTTAGTAGGTTAGTAGGTTTAGTAGGTTTAGTAGGTTTAGTAGGTTTAGTAGGTTCAGCAGGTTTAGTAGGTTTAGTAGGTTTAGTAGGTTAGTAGGTTCAGTAGGTTTAGTAGGTTTAGTAGGTTAGTAGGTTTAGTAGGTTAGTAGGTTTAGTAGGATTAGCAGGTTTAGTAGGTTTAGTAGGTTAGTAGGTTTAGTAGGTTAGTAGGTTTAGTAGGTTTAGTAGGTTAGTAGGTTTTGTAGGTTTGGCAGGTTTAGTAGGTTTAGCAGGTTTAGTAGGTTTAGTAGGTTTAGCAGGTTTAGTAGGTTTAGTAGGTTTAGTAGGTTAGTAGGTTTAGTAGGTTTAGTAGGTTAGTAGGTTTAGTAGGTTTAGCAGGTTTAGTAGGTTTGTAGGTTAGTAGGTTTAGTAGGTTAGTAGGTTAGTAGGTTTAGTAGGTTTAGTAGGTTTAGTAGGTTTAGTAGGTTAGTAGGTTTAGTAGGTTTAGTAGGTTAGTAGGTTTAGTAGGTTTAGCAGGTTTAGTAGGTTTGTAGGTTAGTAGGTTTAGTAGGTTCGTAGGTTAGTAGGTTTAGTAGGTTTAGTAGGTTTAGTAGGTTTAGCAGGTTTAGTAGGTTTAGTAGGTTTAGTAGGTTTAGTAGGTTAGTAGGTTTAGTAGGTTTAGTAGGTTAGTAGGTTTAGTAGGTTTAGTAGGTTAGTAGGTTTAGTAGGTTAGTAGGTTTAGTAGGTTTAGTAGGTTTAGTAGGTTTAGTAGGTTTAGTAGGTTTAGTAGGTTAGTAGGTTTAGTAGGTTAGTAGGTTTAGCAGGTTTAGTAGGTTTAGTAGGTTAGTAGGTTTAGTAGGTTAGTAGGTTTAGTAGGTTAGTAGGTTTAGTAGGTTAGTAGGTTTAGTAGGTTTAGTAGGTTTAGCAGGTTTAGTATGTTTAGTAGGTTAGTAGGTTTAGTAGGTTTAGTAGGTTAGTAGGTTTAGTAGGTTAGTAGGTTAGTAGGTTTAGTAGGTTAGTAGATTTAGTAGGTTTAGTAGGTTTAGTAGGTTTAGTAGGTTTAGTAGGTTTAGTAGGTTAGTAGGTTTAGTAGGTTTTGTAGGTATGTAGGTTTAGTATGTTTAGTAGGTTAGTAGGTTAGTAGGTTTAGTAGGTTTAGTAGGTTAGTAGGTTTAGTAGGTTTAGTAGGTTAGTAGGTTTAGTAGGTTTATCAGGTTTAGTAGGTTTAGCAGGTTTAGTAGGTTTAGTAGGTTTAGTAGGTTTAGTAGGTTAGTAGGTTTAGTAGGTTTAGTAGGTTAGTAGGTTAGTAGGTTTAGTATGTTTAGTAGGTTAGTAGGTTTAGTAGGTTTAGTAGGTTTAGTAGGTTAGTAGGTTTAGTAGGTTTAGTAGGTTAGTAGGTTAGTAGGTTTATTAGGTTTAGTAGGGTTAGTAGGTTAGTAGGTTTAATAGGTTTAGTAGGTTTTGTTATCTGTTTTAAAGGGAACACTAAAATAACACATCCTAGATCTGAATGAATGAAATAATCTTATTATTAATCACACAAAAATTATCAATAGAAATCAAATGTATCAACCCATGGAGGTCTGGATTTGGAGTCACCCTCAAAATTAAAGTGGAAAACCACACTTCAGGCTGATCCAACTTTGATGTAATGTCCTTAAAACAAGTCAAAATGAGGCTCAGTAGTGTATGTGGCCTCCACGTGCCTGTATGACCTCCCTACAACGCCTGGGCATGCTCCTGATGAGGTGGTGGATGGTCTCCTGAAATATCTCCTCCCAGACCTGGACTAAAGCATCCACCAACTCCTGGACAGTCTGTGGTGCAACGTGGCGTTGGTAGATGGAGCGAGACATGATGTCCCAGATGTGCTCAATTGGATTCAGGTCAGTCCATAGCATCAATGCCTTCCTCTTGCAGGAACTGCTGACACACTCCAGCCACATGAGGTCTAGCATTGTCTTGCATTAGGAGGAACCCAGGGCCAACCGCACCAGCATATGGTCTCACAAGGGGTCTGAGGATCTCATCTCGGTACCTAATGGCAGTCAGGCTACCTCTGGCGAGCACATGGAGGGCTGTGCGGCCCCCCAAAGAAATGCCACCCCACACCATGACTGACCCACCGCCAAACCGGTCATGCTGGAGGATGTTGCAGGCAGCAGAACGTTCTCCACGGCGTCTCCAGACTCTGTCACGTCTGTCACGTGCTCAGTGTGAACCTGCTTTCATCTGTGAAGAGCACAGGGCGCCAGTGGCGAATTTGCCAATCTTGGTGTTCTCTGGCAAATGCCAAACGTCCTGCACGGTGTTGGGCTGTAAGCACAACCCCCACCTGTGGACGTCGGGCCCTCATACCACCCTCATGGAGTCAGTTTCTGACCGTTTGAGCAGACACATGCACATTTGTGGCCTGCTGGAGGTCATTTTGCAGGGCTCTGGCAGTGCTCCTCCTGCTCCTCCTTGCACAAAGGCGGAGGTAGCAGTCCTTCTGCTGGGTTGTTGCCCTTCTACGGCCTCCTCCACGTCTCCTGATGTACTGGCCTGTCTCCTGGTAGCGCCTCCATGCTCTGGACACTACGCTGACAGACACAGCAAACCTTCTTGCCACAGCTCGCATTGATGTGCCATCCTGGATGAGCTGCACTACCTGAGCCACTTGTGTGGGTTGTAGACTCCGTCTCATGCTACCACTAGAGTGAAAGCACCGCCATCATTCAAAAGTGACCAAAACATCAGCCAGGAAACATAGGAACTGAGAAGTGGTGTGTGGTCACCACCTGCAAAACCAGTCCTTTGTTGGGGGTATCTTGCTAATTGCCTATACTTTCCACCTGTTGTCTATTCCATTTGCACAACAGCATGTGAAATGTATTGTCAATCAGTGTTGCTTCCTAAGTGGACAGTTTGATTTCACAGAAGTGTGATTGACTTGGAGTTACATTGTGTTGTTTAAGTGTTCCCTTTATTTTTTTGAGCAGTGTATATCATTTTTTTTTGTGGTGTGGTTTTCATATCAGCCCTTCCAACCTGCACACCGTTTCTGTTATTTTATTAGTTTTATCTGTATTGTTGTCTATCACTTGTTTTCTTTGGTGCAAATGAATATATACATCTGTGGTTGTTTCCCAAATCCCTCGGCTCCTGAGTTGTTCCAATTAGGGGGGTCAGTTTAGCTAAAAATATTTATTTATAACCATCCCAAAGATGCTTCCGGCACGGCCATGCCCATCTGACTGAGGGCTGCCTGCCTGAGCTTTCAATCACAGGGCAAATGTTGTGGATTTACGTTAATTTACGGCAGGCACTGTTTTTTTCTAATTTGGAGGGTGTACCTGTCTGTGTCCCAATATGGCACCCTATTCCCTATGTAGTGTACACAGAGCACTATGAGCCCTGGTGAAAAGGAGTGCACTACATAGAGAGTAGTGTGCCAGTGTACACTCCAGGTCATAGGGAGTAGTGAGACTAGTCTCTCTCAGTCTACACTCCAGGTCATAGGGAGTAGTGAGACTCTCTCAGTCTATACTCCAGGACATGGGGAGTAGTGAGACTAGTCTCTCTCAGTCTACACTCCAGGACATAGGGAGTAGTGAGAGTCGTCGCTCTCAGTCTATACTCCAGGTCATAGGTCATATTGAGGGACATGTTTCTCTCTCATCATCTCAAGACACTTAAATTAAATGAAAGAAGCCACTTGATTGCTGGATGGAAACCACAGGGTGATAAAAAGCAATTAAGGACTTCTAATCCTTTGGCCCAAGGAAAGGAGGACAGCCATGGACCCAGGAGACTATTCATTTAGATCTAATGAAGTCCCC
>NW_025538885.1:7500-12500 GCF_020615455.1 Coregonus clupeaformis | reverse complement strand
CAAAGTACGTTAATCTCTAGGAGACAGAACGAGTCTCCTTCCTGAGCGGTATGATGGCTGCAGTGGCGGCTCCTGAAAAAATTCTCAGGAGGGGCAATTTTTCTGATGATTTAGGTGACCTACACACATTTTAAAAAAGATATGTCCAGCAACAACATGAAGACAGGGGCAGCATATAAGTCAATACCAGAAGCATTTATTGACTGATCTGGGGAGATGGATTCCAGTTTCTGTGACAGATTATAAATAATCTCTGATGCCTTTGTTATATTAGCTTTTGGTTGAATGTACTGTCGTAGTAAATATATAATGTTATAGCTTGGTCTGACTAAAATCTTGTGCATGACCCATTTTGTGTTGGGCGTTTGTTTTCAATCAATGCTGTTCCTATCCTATAACAATGGACAAAAGAGTCCTATCTTGTCAGCCTTGTCAGCAGGTGGCCAAGGACAACACCCACGCCATAGGTCTCTCAGTTCTTCCAACTCACGAGTTCTTGCTCTGAGGACACACACACACACACACACACACACACACACACACACACACACACACACTCTTCACTGATAACACATACACACACACACATCATCACTGTTAAACACACACACACACACACACACAAAAATCCCCTCTCTTTAGGCTGAACATTTGAAGACAGAGAACCCGACTCCAGAGCCAATGCAACAGTGGAGGGGACCTCGCCCAACTCATCAGGACCAATCAGAAGATCAGAACTACTAGATTCAACCTACATCATTTATTGTATAAAATGTCTGCACACAATGTTTTCGGGGCTCTCTTCAGATAGCTCCCTAAGAGTTTTGACGAACGAGTCCGTGCACGCGATTCCAGATATCTTTACCTCTGAATAAACTGCCTTTATTATACCATATCCACCCTGTCCAAAGTCTCTACTTGGTCTCAGTTCTCCAGTAAACTTGTGATTATCAACAGTACACAACGGTAACAAACAATTGGGGGAACTCACGGGGCAGATAGTAAGGTCGCAGTGACACAGAAAGCAGTTCAATGTCGGGGGTACAGAGTCGCTCTCTTACCAGGATCGATTTTCCCTGTGACTGTGTCAGATCGCGGTCCGCTCTGACCAGGGTGAAGCCGGCCGGCTCCACTTCTCTGTCCGGGGACTCTGTCATCCAGCCAAGTCTCCCAGCTGTATTGGATTCCGCTGCCAGCAGCGTTTTCATTATTTAGTCCGTTCGTAGCGGGTATGTACCACGATCAACAAGATCAGTCCAAAACCCACCACTGGAAATCCATGGTTGGCAGAATGTTTGTAAACTAAGTGTACAAATTAAAAACATAAAATAACGCCACTAAGTGTACAAATTAAAAACATAAGATAACGCCACACTGCAGGTCGCAACAGAGACGCTGCTAGCCGCTATTTTCTTAGTTACGTTCATGGTTACGTCACGTATGACGAAAGCGTAAGTGCAAGCCCACAGACACACATAGAGATTGTATCTGAAAGCTTTGAAATTTGAAAAAAATAGATTTTACATGGGAGTCTATGACAGACTTCTGGGCGATTTTCAACATGACTGAAATCGCCCCAAAAACGGGCGGGGGCCATTTGAAGCACGACTTTAGCCTGATTTGACATTTAGTGGCAGTCAGATCAGATTAGAACACTGATAACTACTGTTGCCGTGATATAATTGATTAGAAAAAAAATCCCTTCCTTTTCCCGTTTGGCAGTGCGTCGCCCATATCGCCCTATTGAACACACCGCCCCTGGATGGCTGCGTGGTCCCATGGTGTTTATACTTGCGTACTATTGTTTGTACAGATGAACGTGGTACCTTCAGGCGTTTGGAAATTGCTCCCAAGGATGAACCAGACTTGTGGAGGTCTACAAATGTTATTTTGAGGTCTTGGCTGATTTCTTTTGATTTTCCCATGATGTCAAGCAAAGAAGCATTGTGTTACATCCACAGGTACACCTCCAATTGACTCAAATGATGTCAATTAGCCTATCAGAAGCTTCTAAAGCCATGACATCATTTTCTGGAATTTTCCAAGCTGTTTAAAGGCACAGTCAACTTAGTGTATGTAAACTTCTGACCAGTGAATTATAAGTGAAATAATCTGTCTGTAAACAATTGTTGGGAAATTACTTGTGTTATGCACAAAGTAGATGTCCTAACCGACTTGCCAAAACTATAGTTTGTTAACAATACATTTGTGGAGTGGTTGAAAAACGAGTTTCAATGACTCCAACCTAAGTGCATGTAGACTTCCGACTTCAACTGTAGCTGGAGATGAGAAATCCTTAGTTCTTCAGGGTTGTCTAATTACGAAGCTGTTTGGAGAGCACAATTTGCTGGAGAAAAACAATTCTGACAAATATAATTAAACCTTGGAGAAGTTGAAAACATCAGAAATGAAATGACTGACATAGCTATGCCAGATAATATTAGCCAGACATAATATAATATTAGCCAATTTGTGAACAGTATTTCAGTCAACAAGGAATCTATTTCATTTGATTCATATTGCTGCTATATTTGTTCACCCACTTCTAGAGATGAGAAAAAGCACATCGTATTGTTAAGGTCATCGAGCTCCTTCTAGTAGTTTCTTATTGAGAGGCTGCGTGTCAAATGGAACCCTATCCCCTACATCGCTATAGCGATAGCATGACGACTTAGCTGCTCTGTCGTTCGCTACATCCTTCAGTCTGACAGTTGTCCAAGTTGTCGTGGTGACGAGGGGCACGAGGGGCGTTGTACAAAACAAAATAATCAGCGATTGGATCGTCTCTAAACCAATCAGAGTATCAAAGCCAATGAGGAATTTTCAAACCACCGCTTTACCCACCTGTGTTCTGGCTCTGGCCCAAGCCATTGTTTTCTGGACCAATCAGATGGGCCAAATGTGTTGGCATTAGGTGAAGGGTCAGGGAGGTACTCAGATCCAGACTCCTTGAGGAGAAGAATCTAACGTCCGTGGGCGTGACCTAGCGTTGGCCGGAGCAAGGAGTTTTGGTAGCCAGGCAGATGTTGTGCTTTTAACCAGAGCCTCTACTTTTAACATCATCATCATCATCATCATCATCATCATCATCATCATCACCAGGCATCACCAGGCATCACCAGGCATCACCAGGCATCACCAGGCATCTCCAGGCATCACCAGGCATCACCAGGCATCACCAGGCATCACCAGGCATCACCAGGCATCTCCAGGCATCACCAGGCATATCCAGGCATCACCAGGCATAACCAGGCATCTCCAGGCATCACCAGGCATCACCAGGCATCACCAGGCATCACCAGGCATCTCCAGGCATCACCAGGCATCTCCAGGCATCACCAGGCATCTCCAGGCATCACCAGGCATCTCCAGGCATCACCAGGCATCTCTGTGTTCTTACTCAAGTTGTGCGACCATCTAATTGGCCTTGTGGTTAGAGTGTCCACCCTGAGATTGGAAGGTTGGGGAGATGGACGGTTAAGGTAGAGGAGGAGGAGGAGGAGGAGGAGGAGGAGGGAGACCCTTTTCCTTTTCCTAATGTAGTGCACTTCTTTTGACAGAGCCCCTACGAGCCCTAAGAGCCCTGGTCAACAGCAGTGCAGTCTATCTACATAGGGACACGTGCCCCCTCAGATTTGTCCTGTAAAAAAAAAAAAAATGACCCAGAGCTGAGAGCACAAGCAGATGGTGAAAAAACGTCTTTATGGATTTTAAATCAACCATCTAATATTTCTCAGCGATTGCAAATGTCTCCCTTTTTCCAGGAAGATTTATGATGATTCTTGGTATACAACCGATACATCAAAGTGTTGCTTCCTGGCCCTGCTAAAGGAATGAAATGGAGCCGGGTTGGAAGGCTGTGGAGAAGCTGTGAAGAGTAGCGTTAGCAAGAGATGAGGATCTGTAATATGGTGTGAATAGCGTCAAGCCAGAGATGAGGATCTGTAATATGATGTATTTGTATTTGTATTTATTATGGATCCCCATTAGCTCCTGCCAAGGCAGCAGCTACACTTCCTGGGGTCCAGCAAAATTAAGGCAGTTCATACAATTTTTAAAACATTACAATACATTCACAGATTTCACAACACACTGTGTGCCCTCAGGCCCCTACTCCACTACCACATATCTACAGTACAAAATCCATGTGTACGTGTGTGTATAGTGTGTATGTGTGAATAGCATCAGCCAGAGATGAGGATCTGTAATATGGTGTGAATAGCATCAGCCAGAGATGAGGATCTGTAATATGGCGTGAATAGCATCAGATGAGGATCTGTAATATGGTGTGAATAGCATCAGCCAGAGATGGGGATCTATAATATGGTGTGAATAGCATCAGCCAGAGATGGGGATCTATAATATGGTGTGAATAGCATCAGCCAGAGAAAAGGATCTGTAATATGGTGTGAATAGCATCAGATGGGGGTCTGTAAGATGGTGTGAATAGCATCAGTTCTTCACCTCTCTGTTATTCCTGTCCTGCTCTTCATGGTTAATTCACTAATGTAGAATTGGAAATAATTTGTAGACTTGTTGTTGCTGCTGCTGAGGCATTGGCTCTCTAATGTCCATGTCTGTTTCGGAGATGAATTGAAAGGAGAGAGTGGAGAGAGTGGATGGGGACGGGGTTGAAAGATGGGAAAGCTGAATATGGAGTATTTTATTTAGTCACTCTACCTGTCTGTGGATATAGAGTTTAGATCAGTGGGATTATTACACATGTCTAATGCCCTACTTATTCCCTGGCATCTAATAATGATATATCAGCTTCTGATATAAACATATCAGCTTCCCTGGCAACCTGCCACTGCAGGACTGGACACTCAGAAGATGAAAACGAACCAGAAAGGCCATGAAGTACATTTAAAAAAAGAGTTTCTGTCCAGCAGACGTTTGTAACAGTGTGAAAATACTTCAAAGATTGTTTATGAAGAAAGACTTATACCGCAAGTTTACAACCCAATAGTCCCTAATTAGGGACGGAGTGTGAAGGATCA
>NW_025538885.1:0-5000 GCF_020615455.1 Coregonus clupeaformis | reverse complement strand
ATGTAGACCTGCCTGACTATGTGAGACCTGACCTGACTATGGAGACCTGACCTGACTATGGAGACCTGACCTGACTATGGAGACCTGACCTGACTATGTAGGAGACCTGACCTGACTATGTAGACCCGGACCTGGACTATGGAGACCTTGACAGCCATGTAGACCTGACTGACTATGGAGACCTGACCTGACTATGTAGGAGACCTGACCTGACTATGTGAGCCTGACCTGACTAATGGGAGACCTGACCTGACTATGTAGGAACCTGACCTGACTACGTAGACCTGACCTGACTATGTAAGACCTGACCTGACTATGTAGCCACCGACTACGTGAGCCCTGACCTGACTACGTAGACCTGACCTGACTATGTAAAAAGACCTGACCTGACTATGTAGGAGACCTGACCTGGCTATGTAGACCTGACCTGACTATGTAGACCTGACCTGACTATGTAGGAGACCTGACCTGACTATGTAAAGACCTGACCTGACTAGTGAGACCACACCTGACTATGTAAAAAGCTGACCTGACTATGTAGCCCTGACCTGACTACGTAGACCTGACCTGACTATGTAGACCTGACCTGACTACGTAGACCTGACCTGACTATGTAAAAGACCTGACCTGACTATGTAGGAGACCTGACCTGGCTATGTAGACCTGACCTGACTATGTAGACCTGACCTGACTGTAGGAGCCACACCTGACTATATGAGCCTGACCTGACTACGTAGACCTGACCTGACTATGTAAAAGACCTGACCTGACTATGTAGGAGACCTGACCTGGCTATGTAGACCTGACCTGACTATGTAGACCTGACCTGACTATGTAGGAGACCTGACCTGACTATGTAGACCTGACCTGACTACGTAGACCTGACCTGACTATGTAAAAGACCTGACCTGACTATGTTGAGACCTGACCTGGCTATGAGCCTGACCTGACTATGTAGACCTGACCTGACTATAGAGACCTGACCTGACTATGTAGGAGACCGCTGACCTGACTACGGAGACCTGACCTGACTATAGGAGACCTGACCTGACTATGTAGAGGCCTGACCTGACTCATGTAGACTATGAGCCCACCCTGGCCTGACTGACTATGTAGGAGACGCCTGACTATGTGGAGACCTGACCTGACTACATGGAGACCTGACCTGACTATGTAGGAGACCTGACCTGACTATGTAGAGACCTGACCTGACTATGTAGGAAGACCTGACCTGACTATGAGCCCGACCTGACTAGTAGACCTGACCTGACTATATAGGAGACCTGACCTGACTATGCAGGAGACCTGACCTGACTACGTAGGAGCCTGACCACGACCTGACCTGACTATGTAGGAGACCTGACCTGACTATGTAGGAGACCTGACCTGACTATGTAGAGCTGACCTGACTATGTGAGACCCGAGCCTGACCATGGACCTGACCTGACTATGTAGGAGACCTGACCTGACTATGCAGACCTGACCTGACTATGGAGGACCTGACCTGACTATGTAGAGACCTGACCTGACTATGAGACCCTGACCTGACTACGTGAGACCTGACCTGACTATGTAGGAGACCTGACCTGACTATGTAGGAGACCTGACCTGACTATGTAGACCTGACCTGACTATGTAGGAGACCTGACCTGACTATGTAGACCTGACCTGACTATGTAGGAGACCTGGCTATGTAGACCTGACCTGACTATGTAGACCTGACCTGACTATGTAGGAGACCTGACCTGACTATGTAGACCTGACCTGACTATAGGAGACCCAACCTGACTATGCAGACCTGACCTGACTATGTAGGAGACCTGACCTGACTATGTAGACCTGACCTGACTATGAGACCCTGACCTGACTATGTAGGGAGACCTGACCTGACTATGTAGGACCTGACCTGACTACGTAGGAGACCTGACCTGACTATGTAGACCTGACCTGACTACGTGGAGACCTGACCTGACTATGTGAGACCTGACCTGACTATGTAGGGAAGACCTGACCTGACTATGTAGACCTGACCTGACTATGTAGGAGCCTGACCTGACTATGTAGGAGACCCGACCTGACTATGTAGACCGACCTGACTACGTAGAGACACGACCTGACTATGTAGGAGACCTGACCTGACTATGTAGGAGCCCTGACCTGACTGTAGACCTGACCTGACTATGTGGGAGACCTGACTACTATATGTAGACCCTGACCCGACTATGTAGGAGACCTGGCTATGTAGACCTGACCTGACTATGGAGACCTGACCTGACTATGTAGGGATGACCCACCTGACTATGTAGACCTGACCTGACTATGTAGGAGACCTAACCTGACTATGTAGACCTGACCTGACTATGTAGGAGACCTGACTATGTAGACCTGACCTGACTATGTAGACCTGACCTGACTATGTAGGAGACCTGACCTGACTATGTAGACCTGACCTGACTACGTAGGAGACCTGACCTGACTATGTAGACCTGACCTGACTACGTAGGAGACCTGACCTGACTATGTAGACCTGACCTGACTATGTAGGAGACCTGACCTGACTATGTAAGAGACCTGACCTGACTATGTAGGAGACCTGACTATGTAGGTGACCTGACCTGACTATGTAGGAGACCTGACCTGACTATGTAAGAGACCTGACCTGACTATGTAGGAGACCTGACTTGACTATGTAGACCTGACCTGACTATGTAGACCTGACCTGACTATGTAGGAGACCTGACCTGACTATGTAGGAGACCTGACCTGACTATGTAGACCTGACCTGACTATGTAGGAGACCTGACCTGACTACGTAGGAGACCTGACCTGACTATGTAGACCTGACCTGACTATGTAAGAGACCTGACCTGACTATGTAGACCTGACCTGACTATGTAAGAGACCTGACCTGACTATGTAGGAGACCTGACCTGACTATGTAGGAGACCTGACCTGACTATGTAGGAGACCTGACCTGACTATGTAGAGCTGACCTGACTATGTAGGAGACCTGACCTGACTATGTAGACCTGACCTGACTATGTAGGAGACCTGACCTGACTATGTAGACCTGACCTGACTATGTAGGAGACCTGACCTGACTATGTAGGAGACCTGTCCTGACTATGTAGACCTGACCTGACTATGTAGACCTGTCCTGACTATGTAGACCTGACCTGACTATGTAGGAGACCTGACCTGACTATGTAGACCTGACCTGACTATGTAAGAGACCTGACCTGACTATGTAGACCTGACCTGACTATGTAGGAGACCTGACTATGTAGGAGACCTGACCTGACTATGTAGGAGACCTGACCTGACTATGTAAGAGACCTGACCTGACTATGTAGGAGACCTGACTATGTAGGTGACCTGACCTGACTATGTAGGAGACCTGACCTGACTATGTAGACCTGACCTGACTATGTAAGAGACCTGACCTGACTATGTAGGAGACCTGACCTGACTATGTAGGAGACCTGACCTGACTATGTAGACCTGACCTGACTATGTAGACCTGACCTGGCTATGTAGACCTGACCTGACTATGTAGACCTGACCTGGCTATGTAGGAGACCTGACCTGACTATGTAGACCTGACCTGACTATGTAGACCTGACCTGGCTATGTAGACCTGACCTGACTATGTAGACCTGACCTGACTATGTAGGAGATCTGACCTGACTATGTAGACCTGACCTGACTATGTAGGAGACCTGACCTGACTATGTAGACCTGACCTGACTATGTAGGTGACCTAACCTGACTATGTAGGAGACCTGACCTGACTATGTAGGAGACCTGACCTGACTATGTAGGGAGACCTCACCTGACTATGTTAGACCTGACCTGACTATGTAGACCTGACCTGACTATGCGAGACCCTGACCTGACTATGTAGGAGACCTGACCTGACTATGTAGACCTGACCTGACTATGTAGGGAGACCTGACCTGACTAGTACCTGACCTGACCTGGCTACTTGTAGACCTGACCTGACTATGGAGACCTGACCTGACTATCAGGAGCCTGGCCTGACTATGGAGACCTGACCTGACTATGTAGACCGCCTGACCTGGACTATGGAGACCTGACCTGACTATGTAGACCTGACCTGACTATGGAGACCTGACCTGACTATGTAGGAGACCGACCTGACTATGTAGGAGACCTGACCTGACTATGTAGAGACCTGACACGGAGCCTGACCTCTATGTGAGACCTGACCTGACTATGTCAGCCTGACCTGACTATGAAGACCTGACCTGACTATGTAGACCTGACCTGACTACGCAGGAGACCGACCTGGACTACGTAGCCCCTTAGCCTGACTAGAGACCTGACCTGACTATGTAAAAGACCTGACCTGACTATGTAGGAGACCTGACCTGGCTATGTAGACCTGACCTGACTATGTAGGAGACCTGACCTGACTATGTAGACTGACCTGAGCCTGACTATGTAGACCTGACCTGACTATGTAAAAGACCTGACCTGGACTATGAGGAGACCTGACCTGGCTATGTAGGCCCAGCCTGACTATGTAGACCTGACCTGACTCATGAAGGGAACCTGACCTGACTATGAGCAGCGTGACCTGAGCCTGACTATGTAGGGACCTGACCTGACTATGTAGAGACCTGACCTGACTATGTAGGAGACCTGACCTGACTATGTAGGAGACCTGACCTGACTATGCAGGAGACCTGACCTGACTTCACCGGTGTAGGAGACCTGACCTGACTATGTAGAGACCTGACCTGACTATGTAGGAGACCTGACCTGACTATGTAGACCTGACCTGACTATGTAGACCTGACCTGACTATGTAGGAGACCTGACCTGACTATGTAGACCTGACCTGACTACGTAGACCTGACCTGACTATGTAGGAGACCTGACCTGACTATGTAGGAGACCTGACCTGACTATGTAGACCTGACCTGACTATGTAGGAGACCTGACCTGACTATGTAGACCTGACCTGACTATGTAGA
>NW_025538884.1:0-16052 GCF_020615455.1 Coregonus clupeaformis | reverse complement strand
GAATGACCTGCAGAAGAGCTGTAGGACCAAAAGTAACAAAGCCACCATCAGTGAACACTTACGCGCTCAGGGGACTCAAATCCTGCAGTGTCAGACGTGTCCCCCTGCTTAAAGCCAGTCACATGTCCAAGGCCCGTCCTGAAGTTTTGCATTCTTTGTTCTCCAAACTTACGACGAGGTTGAGTTTTACCAAAAAGTTCCTATTTTGCCCGTTCATCTGCACCATAGACATTCTCCCAATCCTCTTCTGCATCATCCAAATGGATTGGTTTGCCTTGGCTGAGGGGAGTTCGCACCATTGTTAGATCAATGTAGAAAGTAATAGCAGAAGGGTGAAGAAGGTGGGACGCAGCCTCAGGTTTCAACTCACCCCTGATCTTGTGCTGGGCGGCCCTGTCGTCCTGTACCAGGCGGGTGTTGCTCTGCTCCTGCTCTCTGGAGGACTGGTCCAGCTGCTCGTACACCTTAGCACGGTCATTCCCACCTGCCTCAGGAGGTCCACCCTGCTTAGTCGGGGTACCTGGAGGGAGGGATGGAGGAGGGAGAGAACCAGGACTCAGTATCATCACATAACCGGCCACCTTCAACTCACAATTAACTTTCTTATTTGAATCCAGATTACACAGTGGTGTAAAGTAATTAAGTAGAAATACTTTAAAGTACTACTTAAGTAGTTTTTGAGTGTCTGTACTTTCACTATTTATATTTTGACAACTTTTACTCCACTACTCTCCTCAAAGAAAAACCATGCACTTTTTACTTCAGCCTATTTTCCTGACACTCAAAAGTACTGGTTACATTTCGAATGCTCAGGCAGGTCAGCAATATGGCCCCAATTCACGCACCTATCAATATATTACGAGGTTGTTATCCCTACTGCTCTGATCTAGGAGACTCACTAAACACAAATACTGCGTTTACTAAATGATACAGTTGTTGGTGTGCCCTGGCTTGTCCGTAAATAAATAATAAATTAATTAATTGCTTGCCATCTGGTTTGCTTAATATATAGAATTTAATGTACAAGCATTTACTTTTACTTTACTCAAGTAGACAATTGAGCACTTTTCCCCACCATAACATTTTAAACCATACTGAACAAAATATAAAATGCAACAATTTCAAAGATTTTACTGAGTTACAGTTCATATAAGGAACATCGGTCAATTGAAATAAATTAATTAGGCCCTAATCAAATGGATGATGCAGAAGAGGATTGGGAGAATGTCATATGGTCAGATGAAACCAAATAGAACTTTTGGTAAAAACTCAACCGATCGTGTTTGGAGAACAAAAGAATGCTGAGTTGCATCCAAAGAACACCACTACCTACTGTGAAGCATGGGGAATTTGGGAACATCATGC
This sequence comes from Coregonus clupeaformis, assembly GCF_020615455.1. Lineage (NCBI taxonomy): Eukaryota > Metazoa > Chordata > Actinopteri > Salmoniformes > Salmonidae > Coregonus > Coregonus clupeaformis. The sequence continues at coordinate 14,687 of NW_025538884.1, read as the reverse complement.
TTCGCGGGCTGTTTTACTCTGCAAAGGGACCAGGATACTGACTGATCCGTGTAAAGGAAAGAATGAATGGGGCCATGTATCGTGAGATTTTAGAGTGAAAACCTCCTTCCATCAGCAAGGGCATTGAAGATGAAACGGGCTGGGTCTTTCAGCAGACACACATGATCCCAAAAACACCGCCCGGGCAAACGAAGGAGTGGCCCACGAAGAAGCATTTTACACCAGTCCTGGAGTGGCTTAGCCAGTCTCCAGGTCTCAACCCCATAGAAAATCTTTGGAGGGGATTGGTTTAAGCATTGGCTGGAGGGAGTTTCCACCATTGTTAGATCAGATGGGAGAAAGTGCGGGAAGGGTAGAGAGGGTGGGACGCAGCCTCAGGTTTCAACCCACCCCTGGATCTTGTGCTGGGTGGCCCTGTTGTCCTGTACCAGGCGGGGTGTTGCTCTGCTCCTGCTCTCTGGAGGACTGGTCGCTGCTCGTACACCTTGTAGCATGCTGGTCATTCACCTGCCTCAGGAGGTCTACCTGCTTAGTCAGGTACTGGAGGGAGGGGGATGGAGGAGGAGAGGAACCAGGACTCAGTATCATCACATAACCGGCCACCTTCAACTTACAATTAATTTCTTATTTGAATCCAGATTACACAGTGGTGTAAAGTAATGGTAAGTAGAAATACTTTAAAGTACTTACTTAAGTAGTTTTTGGGGTGTCTGTACTTTACCTATTTATATTTTTGACAACTTTTACTCCACTACTTTCCTAAAGAAACAAGTGTACTTTTCACTTCCTATATTTTTTCCTGACACTCAAAAGTACTGGTTACATTTCAATGCTCAGCAAAGGTCAGCAATATGGCCCAATTCACGCACCTATCAATATATTACGCGTTTTATCCCTACTGCTCTGATCTGGGAGACTCACCTAAACACAAATACTGCGTTTTTATAAATGATACCAGTAGTTGGTGTGCCCCCTGGCTGTCCGTAAATAAATAATAAATTAATTAATTGTGCCATCTGGTTTGCTTAGCATAAGGAATTTACAGATGTATATAGCATTTACTTTTTACTTTTACTCAAGTATGACAATTGAGCACTTTTCCACCATAACATTTTAAACTATACTGAACAAAAATATAAAATGCAACAATTTCAAAGATTTTACTGAGTTACAGTTCATATAAGGAACATCGGTCAATTGAAATAAATTAATTAGGCCCTAATCAAATGGATGATGCAGAAGAGGATTGGGAGAATGTCATATGGTCAGATGAAACCAAAATAGAACTTTTTGGTAAAAACTCAACTCGTTGTGTTTGGAGAACAAAGAATGCTGAGTTGCATCCAAAGAACACCATACCTACTGTGAAGCATGGGGGTGGGAACATCATGCTTTGGGGCTGTTTTTCTGCAAAGGGACCAGGACGACTGATCCGTGTAAAGGAAAGAATGAATGGGGCCATGTACGTGAGATTTTGAGTGAAAACCTCCTTCCATCAGCAAGGGCATTGATGAAACGTGGCTGGGTCTTTCAACGCAGACAATGATCCCAAACACACCGCCGGACCAAGGAGTGGCTTCGGTAAGAAGCATTTTAAGGTCCTGGAGTGGCCTAGCCAGTCTCCAGGTCTCAACCCCATAGAAAATCTTTGGAGGGAGTTGAAAGTCCGTGTTGCCCAGCGACAGCCCCAAAACATCACTGCTCTAGAGGAGATCTGCATGGAGGAATGGGCCAAAATACCAGCGACTGTGTGAAAACCTTGTGAAGACTTACAGAAAACGTTTGACCTGTGTCATTGCCAACAAAGGGTATATAACATTTTGTTATTGACCAAATACTTATTTTCCACCATAATTTGTAAATAAATTCATAAAAATCCTAAGCAATGCGATTTTCTGGATTTTCTTTCTCATTTGTCTGTCATAGTTATGATGTACCTAATGATGAAAATTACAGGCCTCTCTCATCTTTTTAAGTGGGAGAACTTTTTGCAACTATACAGTTGAAGTCGGAAGTTTACATACAATTTTCTACAATTTCCTGACATTTAATCCTAGTAAAAATTCCCTGTCTTAGGTCAGTTAGGATCAACACTTTATTTTAAGAATGTGAAATGTCAGAATACATAGAGAGAAGATTATCTTTCAGCTTTATTGCTTTCATCACATTCCCAGTGGGTCAAAGTTTACATACACTCAATTAGTATTTGTTATGTATTGCCTTTTAAATTGTTTAACTTGGGTCAAACGTTTTAGGTAGCCTTCCACAAGCTTCCCACAATAAAAGTTGGGGGAATTTTGACCCATTCCTCCTTACAGAGCTGGTGTAACTGAGTCAGGTTTGTAGGCCTCTGCACTTGCTTTTGCCAGTTCAACACAAATGTTCTATAGAGATTGAGTCAGGGCTTTGTGATGGCCACAACAACACCTTGACTTTGTTGTCTTTGCCTATTTTGCCACAACTTTGGAAGTATGCTTAGGGTCATGGTCCATTTGGGAAGACCCATTTGCGACCGCTTTAACTTCCAGATTGATGTCTTGAGATGTTGCTTCAATATATCCACATAATTTTCCTTCCTCATGATGCAATCTATTTTGTGAAGTGCACCCAGTCCCTCCTGCAGCAAAGCACCCCACAACGCAGATGCTGCCACCCCGACTTCACGGTTTAGGATGGTGTTCTTTGGCTTGCAAGCCTACCCGCTTTTCCTCTAAACATAACGATGGTCATTATGGCCAAACAGTTGTATTTTTGTTTCACTCAGACCAGAGGACATTTCTCCAAAAAGTAAGATCTTTTTGTCCCTGTGCAGTTGCAAACCGCAGTCTGGCTTTTTTATGGCGGTTTTGGGCAGTGGCTTCTTCTTCCTTGCTGAGCGGCCTTTCAGGTTATGTCGATAAGGACTCTGGATATAGATACTTTTGTACCTGTTTCCTCCAGCATCTTCACAAGGTCCTTTGCTGTTGTTCTGGGATTGATTTGCACTTTTCACACTTAAGTACGTTTCATCTCAGGAGACAGAACGTGTCTCCTTCCTGAACGGTATGACGGCTGCACGTGTCCTATAGTTGCTTATACTTATAATAAATAATACACACATAATACACACACACAATAATAATAATATGCCATTTAGCAGACGCTTTTATCCAAAGCGATTACAGTCATGTGTGCATACATTTCATGTATGGGTGGTCCCGGGATCGAACCCACTACCCTGGCGTTAGCAAAGGCGCCAGCTCTCCCAATTGAGCTACAGAGGAGGACCACTTGCGATACTATTGTTTGTACAGATGAACGTGGGTACCTTCAAGCGTTGGAAATTGCTCCCAAGGATGAACCAGACTTGTGGAGGGTCTACTATTTTTTTCTGAGGTATTGGCTGATTTCTTTTGATTTTCCCATGATGTCAAGCGAAAGAGGAACCGAGTTTGAAAGGTAGGTATGAAATACATCCACAGGTACAACTCAACTGACTCAAATTATGTCAATTAGCCTATCAGGAAGCTTCTCCAAAGCCATTACATCATTTTCAGGAATTTTTAAAGCTGTTTAAAGGCACAGTCAACTTTGTAGGTATGTAAACTTCTGACCCACTGGAATTGTGATACAGTGAAATAATCTGTCTGTAAACAATTGTTGGAAAAATTACTTGTGTCATGCATAAAGTAGATGTCCTAACCGACTCGCCAAAACAATAGTTTGTTAACAAGAAATTTGTGGAGTGGTTGAAAAACGAGTTTTAATGGACTCCAAACCTAAGTGATGTAAACGTCCGACTTCAACTGCTTATATCACCACAATTGCTGATGCTCCAGATACTCAACTAGTCTCAAGAAGCCAGTTTTATTCGCTTCTTTAATCAGCACAACAAGTTTCCAGCTGTGCCAACATAATTGCAAAGGGTTTTCAATGATCAATTAGCCTTTTTAAAATGATAAACTTAGATTAGCAAACACAACGTGCCATTGGAACACAGGACTGATGGTTGCTGATAATGGGCGCTGTACGCCTATGTAGATATTCCACTAAAAATCAGCCGTTTCAGGTACAACTTAGCCATTTCACAACATTAACAATGTCACACTGTATTTCTGATTGATTTTATGTTATTTTTAATGGTCAAAATAATTGCTTTTCTCAAAACAACGACATTTCTAAGTGACCCAAAACTTTTGAACAGTAGTGTATATACATACGTACATACATACATACATATACAGTGAGGGGAAAAAAGTATTAGATCCCCTGCTGATTTTGTACGTTTGCCCACTGACAAAGAAATGATCAGTCTATAATTTTAATGGTAGGTATAATTGAACAGTGAGACAGAATAACAACAAAAAAATCCAGAAAAACGCATGTAAAAAATGTTATAAATTGATTTGCATTTTAATTAGGGAAATAAGTATTTGACCCCCTCTCAATCAGAAAGATTTCTGGCTCCCAGGTGTTTTTATACAGGTAACAAGCTGAGATTAGGACACTCTAAAGCGGAGTGCTCCTAATCTCAGGGTTTGTTACCTGTAAAAAGACACCTGTCCACAGAAGCAATCAATCAATCACATTCCAAACTCTCCACCATGGCCAAGACCAAAGAGCTCTCCAAGGATAGTCAGGACAAGATTGTAGACCTACACAAGGCTGGAATGGGCTACAAGACCATCGCCAGCAGCTTGGTGAGAAGGGGTGACAACAGTTGGGTGCGATTATTGGCAAATGGAAGAAACACAAAAGAACTGTCAATCTCCCTCGGCCTGGGGCTCCATAAGATCTCACCTCGTGGAGTTGCAATGATCATGAGAACGGTGAGGAATCAGCCCAGAACTACATGGGAGGATCTTGCCAATGATCTCAAGGCAGCTGGGACCATAGTCACCAAGAAAACAATTGGTAACACACTACGCCGTGAAGGACTGAAATCCTGCAGGCGCCCGCAAAGGTCCCCCTGCTCAAGAAAGCACATATACAGGCCCGTCTGAAGTTTGCCAATGAACATCTGAATGATTCAGAGGAGAACTGAGTGAAAGTGTTGGCTGGTCAGATGAGACCAAAATCGAGCTCTTTGGCATCAACTCAACTCCGCCGTGTTTGGAGGGAGGAGTGAATGCTGCCTATGACCCCAAGAACACCATCCCCACTGTCAAACATGGAGGTGGAAACATTATGCTTTGGGGTGTTTTTCTGCCTAAGGGGACAGGACAACTTCACCGCATCAAAGGGACGATGGACGGGCCAACCGTCAAATCTTGTGCAGAACCTCCTCCTCAGCCAGGGCATTGAAAATGGGTCGTGGATGGGTATTCCAGCATGACAATGACCCAAAACACACGGCCAAGGCAACAAAGGTGTGGCTCAAGAAGAAGCACATTAAGGTCCTGGAGTGGCCCTGGCCAGTCTCCAGACCTAATCCCATAGAAAATCTGTGGAGGGAGCTGAAGGTTCGAAGGTTGCCAAATGTCAGCCTCGAAACCTTAATGACTTGGAGAAGATCTGCAAAGAGGAGTGGAACAAAATCCCTCCTGAGATGTGTGCAAACCTGGTGGCCAACTACAAGAAACGTCTGACCTCTGTGATTGCCACCAAGGGTTTTGCCACCAAGTACTAAGTAATGTTTTGCAGAGGGGTCAAATACTTATTTCCCTCATTTAAAATGCAAATCAATTTATAAATTTTTTTACATGCGTTTTTCTGGATTTTGTTGTTGTTGTTCTGTCTCTCACTGTTCAAATAAACCTACCATTAAAATTATAGACTGATCATGTCTTTGTCAGTGGGCAAACGTACAAAATCAGCAGGGGATCAAATACTTTTTTCCCTCACTGTACACATACATACATATAAATACATATATAAATACATATACATATCCTTTAAAAAAATATATTTCCCTTTATTACTTTCCAACCCCACCACCCCTTCCCTAATTGGAGTAAACTAGCGAACAACAACGCTAAAGCCTCTACTTCCAGCCCACACATACTATATACATTTTATGGACACAGTCAATTTTACAATAATTATATTTTGTTTGTTTACTCTGAACTTCCTCAACCTCTCCGATCATTTTCATGATGTCCATCCGGTTTGCTTCTACCATGCCATGTCTCTTTCTAACTGTGCTCTTTCTACAAAAAGCTCTCAACCTATAACCTATATACTTATTATGGACACGGTATGCTTTACATTAGTTATCTTGTTGTTATTAGTTGTTGTTAGTTGTTATTAGTCCCATCCTTCAGCTCCATTCAACACCTCCCATCTATCTCTCTAACACCATCAATTGGGATTTCTAACTTTGCCATATATTTTTCAACTGTACTGCTGATTTACAGATTGTAAATTGAAAATAAACATTTTTGCTAAAAAGTATTATTATATTATTGATCGATTGACTATGACTTTTCAGATCACCCAGTAGTGCTTATCTGCAGGGTTAGCTCCAGGTAAATATTGCAATCCTACAAATGGACAGTACCAAAACAAATGATCTAATGATTCTGTCTCTTCGCAGCAAAATCTGCAGATCTGGGAAGATTGTATCCCCCATATAAATAACATTCCTATTGGTAGCAAGAATTTTGTATAATAATTTAAATTGAAAGATTCTAAGTTTTGAATCCAGGCGTCGTTTTCATATCAGTTCATTAAACACTTTGCCATGGATCGGTACGCCAAAAATATTTTGCAATCTATATGGACGGCTGTCAATCCTTCAGTCCTTAAATAAAAAAAGTATACCAGTTTCATTTATCAAATTTTCTTTAACCAATTATGTTCTTTTAATGCAGGCCAACAGACAAGTTCCTTAATTTTCCCCCCTTCCACTTTCTCTCTTCCATTTTTGCGGTAATGCTGCAATTATTTGGTTGTAATTTTGGGTAGAGCAGACATTTCCATATGTTTTTGTTAGCTGCATGTGCACTAACCCACAGTCCTACCTATGATATAATTTACGAAGATTATACCTCTTTTAAACAAAAAAAAAATGGTTTTATCAATTAGTATATTTGAGTTTAACCACAATATTTGTTGCATTATTTGTTCTGTCATTTCTGGAGGATTAAATTGAAATTGCATCCACAACTTTCTATGGCTTGTTTAAAAAAATAGTGATATTTGAGAGATTATTTCCTTTTCAAATAACTGAAAGTGAGAGGTTGTAATCTGAATAAAGGGAAAAAGGCCATTCTTGAACATGGGGTGAGACAATCTTACTAATATGCTAGACTGAAGCTTTTAGTGATAGGTCTAATACTTTAATATTTAATAATTTCTGTCCTCCGAATTCATATTCATTATACAAATAGGCCCGTTTCATTTTGTCTAGTTTGGAGTTCCGTATTAACATTTTATGCATTACAGCTGAATAGCTTGGGCATTAATAATTGTATTTAAGCTGCAGGTAGAAAAGGTCACTGAAGTTGCCATTAGTTAGTTCTATTCTAGATGGTCTAAGGCCTAAGCTTTTCACTTTAGATTTTGTTCATTCAATACCACAAGTCCTGGCCCTGACCTAGCAGTGCGGTTTGGCTCTCTCTCTCTGTTACCTCTCTTGCCGTACACTACGGCTGTTAGAAGGGGACTAGTGGCTACTGCTAGCCCTCTTCCCCCTCTGAGGCCATAGCAGTTCAGACTGTGTTATCGTGTTTGGACTGGGCTCTCTCTCTTAATCCAGGCCAAAACTCATAGGTCACTGATAAACACACATGCCAAACAGATTATAGTATTCTCTCCCTACTGACTCACTGAGCACTGGTCACAGTTGTCACGCAAAGGTACAACTGTGACCAGGATTTTATTTTGATAGTCACCTGCGCTACTCATCTCTGCCTTCAATAAAGATCACTCCCTGATTAGTCTTATTGGCAGCTTATCAGTAACTTTATAACACTAATTAGGTGTGTAAGTGCTGGTCTGGACTGGAACAAAAATTGTTTCCCATCCCTTTTAAAAGTTTAATTGGTTGGATTCTCTCTGACCCTCCAAGGTACTTGAGTTAAGACTCTGGAGAGCAATCGGATGACCCCTGGTCTCCCTCTGACGTGTGGCGGGAGGAGGAGCAGGAGTCGCCGCGACGCTCCGCTCCCCTGAGTACCCAGCTGGCCAATGAACGTTGCTCGGAGGGAAGGGGCAGAGCGAGATGCAGACCACTAGCCAATGAGAATGTGGCACTGGAGCAGCGCCTGGGAATGATGGAGGGGTGTCAGGTGAGGAAGAGAAGCAACACACACACACACACAGAATCATTTGAAGCAAATACAATCTGTTTGCTCCTCTATGTAGTGAAATGGTTAAGTCAAGAGTTCCATGTTACATTACTGAATCCTGTCTCTCTCTTTCTCTCTTCCCCTTCTCTCTCTATCTAACCCTCTCGGTCCTCTCTCTGTCCAGGCCAGACTAGCGGAGCTGGAGTGTGAGGCTGAGAGGCTTCGTCAGCTTCGGAGAGCCGACTGGCACCGAAAGCTTTGAGGTCAAGGGTCAGCCTAACCATGCTGCCCAATGCCCTCTTCTTCCCCCTGAACCAGGAGAGGGGGACGGAGGCGGATGGAGAGAGCGAGGGAGACCTTATGGAGGTCAGCTACCTTTCCAAGGTGAAAGGTTGTGGCGTCCTAAAGCACTGCAACAGCGAGAAGCAGCTTAGGTCAACGAGGGGTGAGGGGTCAGACGTAGACGAGAGTCATGACCACGAGCGTTCGTGCGTCCGCCGTTCAGAGGTGGTGAAGCAGCGTGGGATCTCCCTCCTCAACGAGGTTGACGCTCAGTACAGCGCCCTGCAGATCAAATATGACGCACTGCTGCAGCGCTGCCACCAGGGGGAGCCGTACCCGAGCCAGCAGCACAAGACAAAGGGAGGTCCAAAAGCCCAGGAGACCCGGTCTGCCCACGAAGCCCAGCCTCCCTCCACGCCAGGTTGCAGGCACAGACATGGAGGGCCTGGAGGATGAACTTCACCAGCCTGAGTACAAGGCCCTGTTCAAGGAGATCTTTAGGCATCCAGAAAACCAAAGAGGACCTGATTGAGAACAGGGGTCCAATCTTGGCAGCTGCAGTAGCAATACTTTCGTAAATAAACATAGAAAAATGGGTTTGTGCTGAACAAGCTATTTTTATGCTCCAATTGGAGGTGGGACATACTATATGTAGCAAGCGCTAAACAAGCAAAGCACCATACTCAAAAACAATTTCAGACTTGTTTAAAAAAGTCGTTGCCTGGGAACTGCTGTGTTATATCTGGTAGAAGTGAAGATGAATTGATAACCTTCTCAAAGGGCTCATTGCTATCTATGGTCATTGGAGCAGCTAGAGAAAGGCAAGATACACCAGCTCTTATCCGCGAAACAACAGTGCCCTAAGTTCACTCTATAATACATCATTCTGCCTCAATCACTCATGGCCTACCTGGGAGCCAGTTGCTTAGCATCTAAGGGCAACTTTACTGTACACTGAGAAACCAAGGACCTCTGGAAACTATTTCTGTGGACTAGCTCTTTTCAATGGTACCTCTATGCATATCCTTTTAAAGTGACTTGTCTGAGCCTGATGGTCCAAACGGGAACTTTTTACCATCTTTGTGTGCCTAGAAATGACACTGTTTCCTACTCTTGGTAATGAGTTACCTTGCAAGGCGATGTGTGAAGGCAATCTGAATTTTAAAAAGGGAGAGCTTGTTATCGCTTTTGTTCAATGCAGCTATACAATAATCATCAACGCATCTTCAACTGCAGCTATGAAATATTTGGCCTAGATCTTGTCATTATTAAAAGTTTCTGAATATCTTACCAGAACAAAAAACCTGATATTTTTTGGTGCTCATGTAAGGTCCAAGATAAACTATAATTTCTACAAGCAAGGTCACAATTTCCGAACTCTATCTTTCACAATTGTACTGTATGTTCAAAAGATTTTGCCTGATCCCGAAGTTTAAAACGAATGTAATTGGGAAGAAGACTGAGTTGTTAATGAATAATGTAGTAGCTAGTGATAATCTACTGAGGATATACCAAAACTTGGCTATGTACTGTACGGTGCTATGATATTGATGTGCTTTACGAATACAATGACAGACAATGTAGACATTTCCTAAGTGCTGTTCCGATTCTTTGTCAAAAACTGTCTGGTTAATCGTTTTTTTTAACTCATGCTATCCTAATTGTTCATGATAGCCACATCCTTAGTTGACGTCACTGTAAAATCACATTTTATTGAGATACACTTAAGACTTGCACAGGGATCGTTGTTATTTTCTGACACTTTATGTAGCTAGCCACTGTACTGTATAATAAGTGCTATTAGTAGTTCCTGTTCATTGTATTAGACACCAAAATAATGGAAATTATGTGTAATCTTTGATAAATGCAAACTCTGAGAGGATTCTGTGTCTCCATTGGTCAGATTATTACAACATGCCTAAGTCATATGTGGTTTGTCAAAGTGCTATCATTCATTTATGCAATTTGAACAAACCAGTTTATACACAGAGGAACATCATCATACTGGTATCACAAGACAGTGAAACAACTCTCACTTCCCGCAGAAGGGACAGGATGGAAGGCAGAACGCGGTGGGGACTCTGTAAGTTGCTGTTTTGTACTGTATGCATGTGTATTATCCTGTGTGGCTCAGTTGAAGTAGAGCATGTGCTTTGGCAACCGAGTTGTGGGTTTGATTCTCATGGGGGACCAGTAACCCGGAAAATGTAAGTTGCTCTGGATAAGAGTGCTGCTAATTGACCATTTTAAAATGTCAATGTATTTATTTATTTGTATTTAATAGTCTACATAGTGTGGCGTACCGCAGACAAGCCACCAGGGGGAGACTCGTTGAGGCCTGGTGACAGACGGTGTCTACATCACGTGGCGGTGGCTCCCTCTGCTGGACGTGCCAGGTCTCAACAGGTCCTCCGGCCAGGACTAATTGGGGTTGATTGAGGCTGGTGAGTAATCAAGCGGCTGATTGGTCACCAGCTGCACGGGGCCCATAAAGCTGCCAGGAGGGCAGCACACGGGAGGGTTGGAAGTAGTGAGAGGTTGCTACTGGACAGACGTCCTCAAGGTCTGATAGAACCGAGGGGCTCGGTGTTCTACCCCAGTGGAGACAGCATTCCCCGGAGCCCAGAAGGCAGTAACCCGGAAGAGGTCTCCTGGAGGAGACCGGTTTCTTTTCTTTTTCTTTGTTTTAAATAAACACCCTTGACACTGAGGTATCACACTTGTGTCAGTGTCTGATCTGTGTAAATATCTTGATCAAACCCCCTGGTCTGCCACAATAGTAACAGATTAACTCGCCTTGTTTGGCATTTTACAAAATGGTTTAGTTGGAAGGAAGTAAAAAGGTCTGGTGTATTGGAAGTGAGGAGTAAGACATTCTGAGGGTTAGTATAACTTAATAGTTCCAGACAATAACAGTGCTCAGAATCAGTTTGTGGCAATGCCAACCAAGAATTATATGGTGATTGTACCTTGTACATAATATGAGCATATGTCTTTTGAAAGGAGAAAAGGTTGGGAAAGTAGATATAGATTTAATTCAATGTAGTTCCTGATCTAGTTTTTATTTTTATTTTATCATACTAAACACACGTAGCATGTTGCTGAACCTTCCAGTGTATGAATAGATCTAGTTTCTCTGTAAAAATCAAATGGCATGAAGAGAGGGCAGTGATGAGGACATATGGTGCTAGGATAACAGATTTAAAATAAAACAAATAGAGAAGTTAACAGTATCACTGACACATTTTTAATCAAATATGATTTCCCAAGATTTTGGGGGAGACTCAAACGTCCTCCATTGTTCCACTTTAATTCAACACTGCATGTTTCACTGGGTACACGGTTGGGTTTCTCAAAGCCGTTACAGTGGGGAGAACAAGTATTTGATACACTGGGCCGATTTTGCAGATTTTCCTACTTCCACAAAGCATGTAGAGGTCTGTAATTTTATCATAGGTACACTTCAACTGTGAGAGATGGAATCCTAAAACAAAAATCCAGAAAATCACATTGTATGATTTTAAGTAATTAATTTGCATTTTATTGCATGTCTTAAGTATTTGATCACCTAGCCAACCAGTAAGATTCCCGGCTCTCACACCGACCTGTGGTTTTTTCTTTAGAAGCCCTCCTGTTCTCCACTCATTACCTGTAGTTAACTGCACCCCTGTTTGAACTCTCGAAGTTACCTGCCTAAAATACACCTGTCCACCTCAATCAAACAGACTCCAACCTCTCCACAATGGCCAAGACCAAGAGGGCTGTGTGAGGACATCAGGGATAAAATTGTAGACTTCTGCACAAGGCTGGGATGGGCTTACAGGACAATAGGCAAGCAGCTTGGGTGGGAGAAGGCAAACAACTGTTGGCGCAATTATTTGGAAAAAAATGGAAGAAGTTCCGATGACCGGTCAATCACCCTCGGTCTGGGGGCTCCGATTGCAAGATCTCACCTCGTGGGGCATCAATGTGATCATGAGGAAGGTGAGGATCAGGGCCCAGAACTACCACGGCAGGACCTGGTCAACTGACCTGAAAGGAGAGCTGGACACCTCAAACAAAACCATTAGTGCAACACACTCGCCGTCATGGATTAAAAATCCCAGTGCACGCAAAAGGTCCCCCTCCTGCTCGAAGCCCCATGTCCAGGCCCTGTCTGAAGTTTGCCAATGACCATCTGGATAGATCCAGAGAGGAAATGGGAGAAGCACATGGGTCTGATGAGACAGAAGATTGAGCTTTTTGGTCTAAACTCTACTCACGCCGTGTTTGGAGGAAGAAGAAGGATGCTAAATTACAACCCCAAGAACACCATCCCAACCATGAACCATGGGAGGTGGAAACATCATTCCTTTAGGGGATGCTTTTCTGCAAAGGGGACAGGACGACTGCACCGTGAGGGGGAGGATGGATGGGGCCATGTATCGCGAGATATTGTGGCCAACAACAGAGCATTGAAGGGGTCGTGGCTGGGTCCTTTTCCAGCATGACAACGACCCGAAACACACAGCCAGGGCAACTAAGGATTGGTACCATAAGAAGCATCTCAAGGTCCTGGAGTAACCTACCCAGTCTCCAGACCCTGAACCCAAAGGAAAATCTTTGGAGGGAGCTTGAGTCCGTATTGCCCAGCCGAGACAGCCCCAGAGCCTGAAGGATCGAGAAGGTCTGTATGGAGTGGAGTGGCCCAAAATCCCTGCCAGTGTGTGTGCAAACCTGGTCAAGACCCAGGAAACGTATGTAATTACAAACAAAGGTTTCTGTACCAAATATGTGCGTTCTTCTTCTGATGTATCAAATACTTATGTCATGCAATAAAATGCAATTAATTACTTAAAAATCATACAATGGATTTTTTCTGGATTTTTGTTTTAGATTCCGTCTCACAGTTGAAGTGTGTACCTATGATAAAAATTACAGACTTCTACATGCTTTATAAGTAGAAAAACCTCCAAAATCGGTACATCAAATACTTGTTCTCCCCACTGTATATCTGCCTACAAAATCCAGTCTCTCTAAAATGAGTCTTGGGAGAGAGAGGGGGACCACTGACTCTAATAGCAGTCTCTCTTGGGGGAGCCGACGCGGGTGGACAGATTCACCTGTACCCAGGCTGTGTTCCATGAAGAATGACCATTCTATGATACTGCCAATATAATTCAAGCAGGGAGCCTTCTCCCCGATAAACAAGGGTAAGACATTTGCATTCTTGGACATTCAGACATTTCTCTAATGACTTTTCTTGTTAGAAACACACAATGCCCTGTAAATCTTCATTTTCTGCTTAACCCTTTAGACTTGTGGGGATTGCCCTCACTATGGATAGGGCCAAATTCTAAATGTTTCTAACAGAAGAAATATGAAAGCATAATGCATAACCATGGTACAATTGAATAGGAACATTGGAGTGGGGAAATTATCAGACAGATGAGGACACAACAGTTCACCTGACACAAGACGAATCCAAACATTTTCATTTGACGTTTACTGAATTTTTGGCAGCATTTGTCGTATTAACTAAATCCAAAAATACTCTGTTTAATTCAGTAACATAAGAATATTCATGAAAAATGTAGGGTGGTGCAATATAAAGACAATAAAAATGACAAGGGTTTCCGAGTGAGAGGTCTAGCTGGTGTCTCCAAGTGGCCACACACACCTCTCCAAAGTGCTAGCACAGTTCCTAAGTCATCTTCAATGCACTTTTATGACTCGCAAGAAAGAGCCTTCAACCTATAAAGGTGCTTTTATGGAGCTCACCGAGCTTTGGCCACTAGAAAACTGAAGCAAGCGCACTTGTAGTTTTTTGTTTGGAACACAAGCCCTGTATCCCCACCATCACAGAATTACTGTTGTTTTCGCAATCCAAAAACGGTCCATTATAAATCGCAATTTGGGTCAGGTAGGGATCATTTTAAAGTTTATTATATTAATATGACTAGCTATGTTTATAAAATATGATCTTTGTTAGGTAATTTCAACATAGTTTTAATTTTTTCATAGAATGGAGTCATGAGTGCATTCAGTGTGTGTTCCACACAATTGTCTTCACTCCTGAGAAACATAGGCTCATTCTGTTCAAGCACAACTTTAAACTTACGAGTTTTCTCATATGGAAATGTAAAGTGCACATTTGGACTCTTATCAGTGACCAAATCTGCCATTTCATACCTCGTGATACGGTTGTGAGTGTAA
>NW_025538883.1:0-16057 GCF_020615455.1 Coregonus clupeaformis | reverse complement strand
TCACGCAGTGTGATTCCGAGGCTGTGTCCTGGAGGGACGTTACATCCCCCCTGAGGTGGCTACGACCCAGACCAGCTTACTCCACACTGCTGGTATGGTCGGGAACTCCACCCCTCTATGGCCAATCTTCCCACGCAGCTGAAACAAATGAGGAGCTGATGAGCTGAAGAGTTTGGGAAGGGAAGAGACACACTGAGAGGAGTGTGTGTGGGGGTGAAGAGACACAGTCTCCCAACCTGGGCTCTCTGGAGACAAAAGTACTGCACGTCCACTTCCATGAGGAATATAAGGATTTGGAGATGCCCCACCTTTGGGAAATCTCACCTTTGGATATATGCACCTGTGGAAATACATAAACATTTGAAATTTTTTGCTGGGTTGCCACTGGCTGCAACGTGGACTACAATAAGGCTGGGGAAAAGTTATCTACTAATTATATTGGATGTGAAACACATCCCTAACTATTAACCCTTAAAAACCACAAGGGAGAATTTTGTTATATTTTCGTTAATTTCCCCAAGACCTATAATAAAATCCTTGTTTTGTTTTAACCTTGTCTCCTTGCACTACTTAAGCAATCCCGCTGAAAGCTGTGCACGCCTCTCGTGGCGTCACAGATGGTGGAGACACTCACCCTCAAGCGTTAATAGTGCATGTCAGAGGGGGATACCAAGGTTTATCACCCAGTTTTCCAAGATTGCCGTAGGCTCCCCGCGACTGAGAACACTATTAAAGCCCTTGTTGCTGTCCATCAAGCCCAGATGCAAACAAGCGTGGCTCTCTTGGAGGAGCAAGAAAGCCACCCTTCTGAAGGCAGAGGAATTGCAGTTGCAGAGAGGAGGGTGATATCCCGTCTAAGGCAAGTACTTTTATCTAAGATGGGAGTACTGCTTGAGGCATGCCTGCATACATTTGAGGCCCACGGCCACTAGGGAAGCCTGCCCAGCAGCAGTGGGTTGGTCACTGTTAGCCCCCCTTTCTAACCGAGAATCGCTGAATGCTGTCCGGGACTTGCCCTAACCGAGTTACTGACTATGATGCCCTGAAGTCTGAAATCCTCCAGATTACTCACAAGTTTGGTATTCTGCGGCACCCCACCTGACCTTCCAACAGACCAACCTCTCGGCGCAGATGCATAACTTGTCCGAATCGCAAGGAAATGGCTCTGGGTTGTAGTGCGTTGTGGTGATCGTTACCTCTGGCGCCCTCCTTATGAGGGCAAAGCGGTTCATCAGTCAACAGGCCTTGACCACGGCTGATCTACCGTGGAAGCTGCAGGAAAAAGGTCCAGGCCACAGCGGAGATGCTGAACGCTTCCGAAAAGACCCCAGGAGTGCGTGGCCCCTACTCACAAATGGGGGAAGCCTCCAAAGGGGACCCCCAGGTCTCGGAACCCAGCCACGTCAGACTTATCCTTTCTCCAGGGGGAGCCAGAAACCAGGCGGGTCCAAGAGTACACCAGGAGGGGGGAACTCGACAGTGTTACCGGTGTGGGGAGATGGGACATGATCTCCTGGCAGTGTGGGAAACCTTTCAGCCGATGAACCTATGCCCACTGCGAGTCTCCTCCAGCTCAGCACCCACACACCGTTTGCCTCGCTCTTGGGAGTCGTAGATGGCGTCCAGATGACACCCCCACCTGCCCGGTAACTGTGAATCACCATGATGTGGAGGCCTTATTGATTCTGCGTAGCCGGGCCACTCCCTGGTGCGTAAGGGGATTTGGTGGGCCCAACGTGTCTGACCCCGGGAAAGTCCTCCCAGTTTCCTGTGTCCATGGGGACACCAGAGAATACCCCATTGCTGAACTTACAATGACCAGCACAGGGGAACCATACACACGACAGGCGGGGTGGTTGATTTCCTCCCCGTCCCTGTCCTAATTGGACGAGACTACCTTCAGCCTTTACCCACTCTGGAGAGAGTCTCAGGAGGGATAACCCGATACCCGAAACGGAGAGGCAAGACTCACTCCTGGGAAGGCTCCGGTGCAATCCTCCGAGTTACTCACTCCCGCCCGAGGCTCGGATAGGGGTGGCAGTTGCCCAGACCGACACAGAGACGGGAGCTACAGAATCTGGACAAAGAACTGTCTGGTCTGAAGGGGTCCGCTGAGAGGTATCGTTTGTTAAAGCAACAGGTTAGGACATGAACACAGAAGAGTTAGAGCATCCTCCAGGCTAAACTCCAACAGAGCTCCTTCCTAAACAACAGGGAGGAGCTGAGGCTGCGCGGGACCATCGGAAGTGTGAGGAGACCTGCGCAGTAGTAAGAGGTCAGGAAGAAGGCAGAGGAGAAGTACAAGGTAAGTTGGAGAACAAGATGAAGAATGCGGAGGCAGAGAGAGAAGGAACTGAAAGCTGCTCAACAGAAGCTAAACTCTACTAAAACCCAAGGCTGATCGTTCAGTAAGAAACTCAAGGAGAGACAACAGGAGGCTGAGTCCCTGGTCCTAGAGGTGGAGGAGTTGAAGAGAGAGCAGGCGTGGCAAGCACCACGGCAATGCGGACGCCCTTCCGCGTGATGCCTTCGCTGCCTTTACCGACGAGGACGTCCGGTCCCGAGGAAGGGGGATGTGTGATGTCACGAGAGGCTGTGTCCTGGAGGGGACGTTACGTCCCTGAGGGTGGCTGCAAACCCAGACAGCTATGACTCCATCTGCTGGTATGGTCGGGAACTCCACCCCTCTAAGGCCAATCTTCCCACGCAGCTGCAAACAAATGAGGAGCTGATGAGCTGAAGGTTTGGGAAGGGGAAGAGACACACTGAGGGAGTGTGTGGGGGTGAAGAGACACAGTCTCAACCTGGGCTCTCTGGAGGACAAGAGTGCTGCACGTCCACTTCCCAGAGGAATATAAGATTTGGAGATACTTACCCTTTGGGAAATACTCACCTTTGGATATATGCACCTGTGCGAAATACGTGGAGAGACATTTGAAAGGACTTTTTTGCTGGGTTGGCCTGGCACTAGCTGTAACGTGGACTACTACAATAAGGCTGGGGAAAAGTTATCTGAGCGAGTGAAAAAATTATGATTTTGGATGTGGAAGAGACATCCCTGAACTGTTGAACCCTAAAGAGCCACAAGAGAACAGAATTTTGTTATATTTTCGTTAATTTCCCAAGACCTATAATAAAATCCTTGTTTTGTTTGAACCTTGTCTCCTTGCACTACTTGAGCAATCCCGCTGAAAGCTGTGTAGCCTCTCGTGACGTCACACAGCCTAGAGTAGAATTTTGTACTCACATGAAAACAATAATGCAATTATTCATTGCATTGTGGTGCTGTAGGCTAGTCTAGGTAGGATAATTGTGTTGTCCCTAAACAAGATCAATAGGGGGGGGGCGCTTTTTTGAGCTGCGTGTCTCATGTCTTCACTGTTCTTTCATGCGCAATGATGCACCTGGCATTTCTGCTGCCTCTCAGCCATTCCTATTTGTTCTTGTGATTTATATTGAAAATTGATGCAGCTTTGAATGAGCTTTGAATTCATGTGGGTATGTTAGCCTATTGCAGATGTGGACAAACGATTCCACCTGCCACTATTGTCCACTATGAATGGTGGCTAGAGGTCAGAATAGACAGTTGGACTAGTAGACTACACATTAGGAACACCTTCCTAATATTGAGTCGCACGCTCCAAGAACTCACTTCCATTTTCCTCTACGACCTATTTCCTTATCTTCACATGTCACGCGAGCAACATCCCTAAGAACCCTTACTCATTGTTAATGGTGTACCTTAGTGCCCTATGAATGCAGGCCAACAGAGGGAACCCTGGGAAATGTAGGCCAACAGCGGGAACCCAGGGCCAAATAAGGGAACCCTGGGAAATGTAGGCCAACAGAGTGAACCCAGGACCAAATAAGGGAACCCTGGGGAAATGTAGGCCAACAGAGGGAACCCAGGACCAAATATGGGAACCTTGGGAAATGTAGGCCAACAGAGGGAACCCAGGACCAAATATGGGAACCTTGGGAAATGTAGGCCAACAGAGGGAACCTAGGCCAACAGAGGGAACCGGGAAATGTGGGCCAACAGAGGGGAACCCAGGAAAGGTAGGCCAACAGAGGGAACCCAGAGAGTCCAGCAGGCTGTCTAGAGGCTGGGTTTGTCCTGCTTTCTAAGGGGCGGCGGCAGGAGCAGCTTGGCATGGCCACACTGTCTATGGGCTCTCTCTTTCATTCTCTACTCTATCCGGAGGAGATTTCCCCTGCGGCGTGTTTTGCACTCAGAATTATCCGCAGCAAGCTACACTGATTTTGACAAATGTGTCAGGGGATCTCTCCCTGTCGGAGTACACACAGGTACACAAACACCACACAGGTACACACACACACACACACACACACACATGTACACACACACACACACACACACACATGTACACACATACACACACACCAGTGTGTTTCGGCCTTCTGTCACTCTCCATTCTGCCTGTCCTCATCTCTCTAGTCTCAGGCATATGGAGAGTGTTTGAGAGCCAGGTGGGCACTGGGTTCTGTTTGTCTGTGTGTGTGTGTGTGTGTGTTTTTGTTTGTGTGTGCGACTTCGTCTGGTGTATCCGTGAACCTCTGCTTGGTCTGTCTCTAAATCTGCTGTTCTCCACTTCAACAAGGAGATTGGCAACCTTTGCTCACAATGTCCACGATGGAGTGGAAAAACATAGCTATTCTTTTCACTCTTCTTCTATGGGCCTTTTTCATGTGCAATATAACTGTCTGATTGAATTGCCGTCTATGTGAACCTAATCTACACTAGAACTGATTGGTGGAGATTATAACTGGTCCTAGGACCTTGTGAACAGGAAACTGAATTGATACGGTATATGTGATGCTATAGATTATGTATGTAATGCGTAGGTTAATGTCTCCTTTGTAGGTGGTGGACTCTGTACTGGGGATGGACCCAGAGGAGTGGGACAGTCCGGACCTGCAGCGTCTCAGGATGAAGCTACTAGAGGACTGCCTCCAGACGTCCCGAGGCCCATGTTTTGTTGTGGGTATATGACACGTTAATTAGCCTTTATAAGCCTTCATGACCGCCCTGTTCATTGCACACCACTAAAAAGATGTTAATTTGACTGTTTTGTGTTTGTGTTGTAACATGGTAGTTCATTGGACTAGATGGACATTCCTTCCTCTGTCTGTCTGTCTGTCTGTCTGTCTGTCTGTCTGTCTGTCTGTCTGTCTGTCTGCCTGCCTGCCTGCCTGCCTGCCTGCCTGCCCGCCTGCCTGCCTGCCTGCCTGCCTGCCTGCCTGCCTGCCTGCCTGCCTGCCTGCCTGCCTGCCTGCCTGCCTGCCTGCCCGCCTGCCTGCCTGCCGCCTGCCTGCCTGCCTGCCCTGCCTGCCTGCCTGCCTGCCCTGCCTGCCTGCCTGCCTGCCTGCCTGCCTGCCTGCCTGCCCGCCTGCCTGCCTGCCTGCCTGCCCTGCCTGCCCGCCTGCCTGCCCTGCCTGCCTGCCTGCCTGCCTGCCTGCCTGCCTGCCTGCCTGCCTGCCGCCTGCCCCCTGCTGCCCTGCCTGCCTGCCTGCGCCGCCTGCCCGCCTGCCTGCCTGCCCCCCTGCCTGCCTGCCCCTGCCTGCCGCCTGCCTGCCTGCCTGCCTGCCTGCCTGCCTGCCTGCCTGCCTGCCTGCCCGCCCTGCCCGCCTGCCTGCCTGCCTGCCTGCCTGCCTGCCTGCCTGCCTGCCTGCCTGCCTGCCTGCGCCTGCCTGCCTGCCTGCCTGCCTGCCTGCCTGCCTGCCTGCCTGCCTGCCACCTGCCTGCCTGCCTGCCCTGCCTGCCTGCCTGCCTGCCTGCCTGCCTGCCTGCCTGCCTGCCTGCCTGCCTGCCTGCCTGCCTGCCCCATGCCCGCCTGCCGCCTGCCTGCCTGCCTGCCTGCCCGCCCGCCTGCCCGCCCGCCTGCCTGCCTGCCTGCCTGCCTGCCGCCTGCCTGCCTGCCTGCCTGCCTGCCTGCCTGCCTGCCTGCCTGCCTGCCTGCCTGCCTGCCTGCCTGCCACTGCCTGCCTGCCTGCCTGCCTGCCGCCTGCCTGCCTGCCTGCCTGCCTGCCTGCCTGCTCCTGCCTGCCTGCCTGCCTGCCCGCCTGCCTGCCTGCCTGCCTGCCTGCCTGCCTGCCGCCCGCCTGCCTGCCTGCCTGCCTGCCTGCCTGCCCCGCCTGCCTGCCTGCCTGCCTGCCTGCCTGCCTGCCTGCCCTGCCTGCCTGCCTGCCTGCCTGCCTGCCTGCCTGTCTGTCTGTCTGTCTGTATGTATGTCTGTCCAGTCACCATCCATGCATCCATCCATCCATCCATGCATCCATCCAATTATTTAATACTTTTGGACTCAGTTTGGTACTTCCCGTTTCAACAGGTTGTCGGTTTGGCACCTGTAGGTTTGCTGTGTAGAGAGATCAATATAATGATAGATGGGTTATCAATTATTTACCTTCTAGATCATACCAGGTCAGAGGACGGAAAGACCTACAGGTGTGAGTAAGTCATTTTGATGGAGGGGATGAGATTGTAATTAGAGTCAGAGGTCAGAGGTCAGAGGTCAGAGAGAGAGGTGATAGGGCCTTTTTACCCCCCTCTCTTTCATGTATATATCTTATATCTTCATCTCTCTGCCCCCCCAACCACTCTCTCTCTCCTTTTCCCTTTCTCTAATATATCTCTTTCAGCTGTCTCTTTCTGCAACTATCTCTTTCTGCATCTCTCTCTTTCTTCAGCTAGCTCTCTCATTTCCCCCTCTCTCTTTCTCTCCTTCACCCCTCTCTCTCTCTCTCTCTCTCTCTCTCTCTCTCTCTCTCTCTCTCTCTCTCTCTCTCTCTCCCTAACCCCTCTTTCTCGCTCTCTCTCTGTCCCTGACTCTAGATGACCCTAGCCAATACCAGGGACACACTCTATGAATACACACGGTGGAGCGTATGCACACACACACTCAAACACACACAGGGATACACATGCGTACACACCCACACCCACACACGCACACAGGCAAATGTACATGCACGCATGTGCTGGAGATGGCGGCATTAATCATAGGGTAGCATAGTTACTTATAACCCCCCCACCCTCCACCCGCCCCACACACAAACACTTTTGACAGCTTGCCCTGTGGATGAGCTGTTGCACTGGTAGTGAAAAGGAAGGTTATTTCTTACTTTCTCTTAAGAGGCCCCAGCTCTTCAGCTCCAATCAGCACTGTGTACACATACAGCTCACACACTCACTCACACACACACACACCCACACCCACAACAGTAGTTTGTACACACACACACACATACACACTACAACCCTTTTGAATTATGATCCCCAGCCCCTCCTCCCCAATCTGTCTCTCTGCAAATTTAATTGTGTATGATGTGGTTAGAACCCTCTCACGGTTAACGGGGTTATCATCGGATTCAGCCCTGCCCTAGCTTCCACCTTCCACAGAGAGAGAGAGAGAGAGAGAGAGAGAGAGAGAGAGAGAGAGAGAGAGAGAGAGAGAGAGAGAGAGAGAGAGAGAAACATGTATAGATGTGAAAGCTTGACAGCTGTTGTCCCTTGGTTCTTGTGATAATGTTGGCGAGAGACATATTTTCTCTCCTCTGAAGAAACTGACTGATACACTTTCTTTGATCAGTGGCAGAGGCGTAGTTGGAGCGGCGGTTGACAGTTCTGGGTTCTGTTTGTCGAGTCATTTGTCTCCCGAGAACGAACGGTTTTGGGTGGAATCTTCTTCTCGTTACTTTGAGTCTGACAAGTGAAAAGCTGAAGACCTAAAGGCTGAAGACTAGATTAGTAGAGGGTGAGATTAGATGACTGTAGTGGTGAATTTGTATTTCAGGATACAGTAAGTACATACGCTATAAAACAGAAACTGTACACACAGACATCATGCTAATATAGATCTCTACACACACTCTCCACCCTACACACACACGCACGCACACACACACACACACACACACACACACACACACACATACACTGAGCCGTCCAAATCGTGCCACAGTATTAAAACCAGAAGAGACACATCTAACCCTTCATGGTCTTCCAGCTCCATGACTCACAGATCCAGCCCCTACCTCCTTCCCTGTGTTTCTCACTGCCTCCCTCCCAGGCTGGGCTGTGGTGTCAGTGTCCTCTGCCCCAGAGGTCCCTCTAGCCTGTCTGGTGGTGGGAGTCACTTCAGGCCCGTTCCGGGGGAGGTGGCTGCATGGGAGAATCGCAGCTGACACGACTGTCACTGCACCCTGGGTGAACACACGGCTCGGAGTAGGAATGGGGGGGGGGGCGAGGGATGGAGAGAGACAGAGGAAAGGAAGGGGAAGGAGGATGCTAGAGGGATGTGACAAAGACTCCTTGGTGATGTGGCTTGAGAGAGAGAGAGAGAGAGAGAGAGAGAGAGAGAGAGAGGGAGAGAGAGAAGAGAGAGAGAGAGAGGAAGAGAGAGAGAGAGAGAGAGAGAGAGAGAGAGAGAGAGAGAGAGAGAGAGAGAGACAGAGAGAGAGAGAGAGAGAGAGAGAGCAGACAGAGAAGAGAGAGCAGAGGGAGAGGGAGAGGGAGGGGAGGGAGAGGGAGAGAGAGAGAGAGAGAGAGAGAGAGAGAGAGAGAGAGAGAGAGAGAGAGAGAGAGACAGAGAGAGAGAGAGAGAGAGAGAGAGAGAGAGAGAGAGAGAGAGAGAGAGAGAGAGAGCAGAGACAGAGACAGAGACAGAGACAGAGACAGAGAGAGAGAGAGAGAGAGAGAGAGAGAGAGAGAGAGAGAGAGAGAGACAGAGACAGAGACAGAGAGAGAGCAGAGAGAGAGAGAGAGAGAGAGAGAGAGAGAGAGAGCAGAGAGAGAGAGAGAGAGGGAGAGGGAGAGAGAGAGAGAGACAGAGAGAGAGAGAGAGAGAGAGAGAGAGAGAGAGACAGAGAGAGAAGAGAGAGAGAGAGAGAGCGGAGGAGGAGGAGGAGGAGGAGGATTCAGCAGTATAGAGCAGGCCCAGCGTTGCTATATAATCCTTTCCT
Organism: Coregonus clupeaformis; assembly: GCF_020615455.1. Classification (NCBI taxonomy): domain Eukaryota; kingdom Metazoa; phylum Chordata; class Actinopteri; order Salmoniformes; family Salmonidae; genus Coregonus; species Coregonus clupeaformis. The sequence goes on along the minus strand of NW_025538883.1, from coordinate 7,075 downwards.
CCCATGGCCTTTCTGTCACGTCATCATCGTGTTACTGTCTGCAGAACACTGTAGTGTTCATGGCACGTTACTATTAGAGAACATTCCCTTTATAATGTTATATTTTCTCTAGAGAGATGTCATAGACCATAAAATGGTGTCTCTCTCTATGACGCATGATGGGGGCATAACATTGCTATATAATGTGTTAACTGTTGTGGTTATTACATTATGACAGACACAGTTAGCACACCAGTAGTTGTCACTGGTTGAAATTACATTCTCACAGATAAGACAGGTGGCACTACAGGGCCACTAAACATACAGCCACACACACACCCAAACACGCTCACACATTACACACGTAAACACACACACACACACACACCCAAACACGCACATACAACACGTAAACACAGACACACACAACACACAAACACGCACACAGAGAATCACACCTAAGGGGCTTTTTTCAAACCTGTCGGCGCAATAAAGCAGGTGTCCATGGCGATGCCAGGAGTTGGCATGGTGATGGTGTCATTGACCCAAAGATTAAGCATGACAATGAGGCTTGACTGTTCCTCTTCCGATGGACTAGAATTTCTAGAACGATGGACATATATTAGTAATATAAATATAATTCAGTTGTTTTTCCTGTTTTGCTACTTGTTTTAGCTTAGTTCCTCATGGAAATATCATATTATTTTCCTGGGGTGCTAAGAGGGAGTGGAAATGCAGTTCTTAAGGCAGCTTTCTTTTTACAGCTACAGTAACCTCCCCATTCAGTCTACATGATGTAAGTGTTAAGCCGTACGCCTGGTTGGAGACTTGCATTCCAGAAAGCAACCTGGACTCAGGAGTAGACGTGACATAGTAAATGAAAACCAGTGTCACACACAAATTTGTATGATATGCTATGTTTGGTATGGTTTGTATTAATTTGTGGATGTCCATCATCCATTTCGCGATATTACAATTGCAATTACTTGACAACAAGCTGCCATAACACGTTATGACATGGTCATAACCATAATATGCTAACATAACTTGTCTTAACCTGTTATAATATGGTCATAACGCTGTCATGAAACATATATTTCTGACAAATATTGCGTTATTTTATGGTTGAGTTAAGAGTGTCAAAACCCACAAAACCTACCACACAAGGCAAAACATTCCATTACACCATAGCATACGTGTCAACAGTATGTTTATGTTATGTAACAGTTTTTATGACCATATTAATTATCATTATAATTGCACACACATTGATGTCAGACATGCACCTACCCCAATGCTCTGTTGCTGATGACTGGGATGAATGCAGGAGCTGATTTCAGGAGCAGAACAAGACACCCTCATTTTGACTGATATTTACATTTACATTTAAATCATTTAGCAGATGCTCTTATCCAGAGCGACTTACAGTTAGTGAATACATATTTATACTGGCCCCCCGTGGGAATCGAACCCACAACCCTGGCGTTGCAAACGCCATTGCTCTATCAACGGAGCTACATCCCTGCCGCCATTCCTCCCCTACCCTGGGCCAATTGTGCGCCGCCCATGAGTCTCCCGGTCGCGGCCGGCTGCGACAGAGCCTGATTCGAACCAGGATCTCTAGTGGCACAGTTAGCACTGCGATGCAGTGCCTTAGACCACTGCGCCACTCGGGAGTATGAATTCATAAGGGCCTGTATGTGATAGACCTATCTGGCTTATTTGATTATGATGGTCATTATGATGGTCATAATGCTTCTTGGCAGTGTCATAAAGCTTATTTTCTTAGTCCAAGTAAAGTGACACAGGATGGTCATAAAGCTTCATGACAGTGCCATAAAGTGTATTTTCTACAAGTTATTTACAATATGATGAAAAAAACATGACTGTAAAGAAATTCATTACAACAACAACAAAGGATTTAAGAAACAAATGTTCAAACGAAAAGGAAACTTCTTGGCAGGAAAAAACACATTTGAATAAATGTGGGTTTTATCTAGGTGTCATAACAGCCATAAAATAGTGCAATATATGTCACAACAGGTGTTAATATATGGGTCATGACAGTGTTATGACCATATTATGACAGGTTATGACAAGTTATGTCAGCTGTTATGACACATTATGACATGGTTATCGAAACTGGGTGTCAGTATGGTGTTACCCAATATGTTACGGATTTGCAATATGCGTGATATGTTACGTAATTCTAATTTGTTGTGGCTTTTGCCAGCTAGGTGGCTAATGCTAATATTAGCTAGGCTTAGGTTAAGGTTAGGGTTAAGGTTAAGGTTAGGAGTAAGGTTAAAGGGTTAAGGTTAGGGTTAGGTTAGGGTTAGAGTTAGGTTAAGGTTAGGAGTAAGGTTAAAGGGTTAAGGTTAGGGTTAGGTTAAGGTTAAGGTTAGGAGTAAGGTTAAAGGGTTAAGGTTAGGGTAAGGTTAAGGTTAGGTGTTAGGAGTAAAGTTACAGTTAGGGAGTAAGGTTAGGAGTAAGGTTAAAGGGTTAAGGTTAAGGTTAGGGTTAAGGTTAGGGTTAAGGTTAGGAGTAAGGTTAAGGGGTTAAGGTTAGGGTTAAGGTTAAGGTTAGGGTTAAGGTTAAGGTTAGGGTTAGGAGTAAGGTTAGAGTAGGTTAAAGGGTTAAGGTTAAGGTTGGGGTTAAGGTTAAGGTTAGGGTTAAGGTTAGGAGTAAGGTTAAAGGGGTTAAGGTTAGGGTTAAGGTTAAGGTGTAGGGTTAAGGTTAGGGGAAGGGGTTAGCTAACATGCTAAGTAGTTTCAAAGTATCTAAAAAGTAATAAGTTGTCTGTGACCTTTGGGTTTCTAGATGTTCGCGTTATACGCCAACTCATCCACCCCGACCAACCACCCTCCTTTTTGTTTTTTTGTCTTAAGTAACCTTCAGTCTTATATAACCAAATGTAAAATACTGTATCATACTATTTTGAGTATCCCGGATTTACATTTACTATGTTACATCTAGTGTATGAGACCAGGTTGTTTTACAGGTCCATGGCATGGAGTAGCCATCTTAACACAAAAAAGGAAAGCCTTATCAGCAGGGATTTCCCAAACGCCTGCCATTCAAACCAGATTAGTGATGATGATTGATGCTGACATGAAGAATGGCATCCAAGTGGTTGGCATTAAACAGTTTTCAATGTGTTCAACGTTAGATTTATACCACCTCTCTATGAGCTATCACATTACTGTGATTCTTTAGATTTTTCTAGTTCCGTGAAGTCTTGATTCATATTATCCTCATTTACATTTGTTCTCCTGTATTCCAATAGCACCAATATATGTGTTTCTTTCCCTTCACAATTCAATGGAAAGGTTTAGAGAGCTATTTTATAGCCAGATTGATTCATTGATTTGTTGATTGATTTATATGTCTGCTATAATATTCCATATTTTTCAGCTCCGCACCCCACACCTCATTAGCCAGAGTGCACTGAAACCCTCCCAAGCATGTGAGGGATGAGAGTGCAGCTAAATATTGCTTTTTTTTATCCCATTGTGTCACAAGAAAGCTTCTACTCTCCAAACCCCTTGTGCCACTCTCCTCTCCTCTCCTCCTTCCTCCCTCCCCCGCTCCCTGCTCCCTTCTCCTCCCCCTCCCCTCCTCCTCTCCTGCTCCCTTCTCCTCCCCTCCTCCCTGCTCCCTGCTCCCCTTCTCCTCCCCTCCTCCCCTCCCTTCCTCATCCACCCCCTCCTCCTCCCTGCTCCCTTCTCCTCCTCTCCTCCCGTCTCCCCTCCTCCTCCCCTGCCCCTTCTCCTCCCTCCTCCCCTGCTCCCTTCTCCTCCCCTCCCCCTCCCTTCCTCATCCACTCCTCCCTCCTCCCTGCTCCCTTCTCCTTCCCTCCTCCCACACTCCACTCCTCCTCTCCCTGCTCCCTTCTCCTCCCCTCCCTGCTCCCTGCTCCCTTCTCCTCCCCTCCTCCCCTCCCTGCTCCCTTCCTCATCCACTCCTCCCCTCCTCCCTGCTCCTTCTCCTCCCCTCCTCCCCTCCTCCCGCCTCCTCCCTGCTCCCCTTCTCCTCCTCCTCCCCTCCTCCCCTCCTCCCCCTCCTGCTCCCTTCCTCCTCCTCCTCCCTCCTCCCTGCTCCCTTCTCCTCCCCTCCTCCCTCCCTCCTCCCCTCTTCCCCTCCCTAAACACATCCAAAGTTTCAGTCTGTCAACCTTGGTCCCTTAATCTACAGTAGTTGGCAAGGTTCCAAACCGCGTTGCTCTCAGGCTGAGGCAGTTTGGGTGATAAAGTTACCCAGAGAAACTGAGGCCATTTTTTTTTACTGTTCCTCTGGGCAGCAGAGGGGGGACATTGGGAGGAGGGAGGGAGGGATTGAGGGATAGGGAGAAGATGGAGGAAGAGGGATGAGTGGGAGAGAGGAGGAAGAGAGGAGGGGGGAAGGAAGAGAGAGAGAGGGAAGGAGATTGCATATGTGCAAGTGTGTGTGACAGGAAAGTACATACAGTGAGGGAAACAAGTATTTGATCCCTGCTGATTTTGTAAGTTTGCTCACTGACAAAGACAATTTGAACAGTGAGAGACAGAATAACAACAAAAATCCAGAAAAACGCATGTCAAAAATGTTATAAATTGATTTGCATTTAAGTGAAATACGTATTTGACCCCTCTGCAAAACATGACTTAGTACTTGTTGGCAAAACCCTTGTTGTCAATCACAGAGGTCAGACGTTTCTTGTAGTTGTCCACCAGGTTTTGCACACATCTCAGGGAGGGGATTTTGTCCACTCCTCTTTGCAGATCTTGTCCAAGTCATTAAGGTTTCGAGCCTGACGTTTGGCAACTCGAACCTTCAGCTCCCTCCACAGATTTTCTAGGGATTAAGGTCTGGAGACTGGCTAGGCCACTCCAGGACCTTAATGTGCTTCTTCTTGAGCCACTCCTTTGTTGCCTTGGCCATGTGTTTTGGGTCATTGTCATGCTGGAATACCCATTTACGACCCATTTTCAATGCCCAACGACCCAAGATTTGATGGTACATGGCCCGTCCATCGTCCCTTTGATGCGGTGTAAGTTGTCCTGTCCCCTTAGCAGAAAAACACCCCCAAAGCATAATGTTTCCACCTCCATGTTTGACGGTAGGGATGGTGTTCTTGGGGGTCATAGAGCATGCCAAAGAGCTCGATTTTGGTCTCATCTGACCACAACACTTTCACCCAGTTCTCCTCTGAATCATTCAGATGTTCACTGGCAAACTTCAGACAGGCCTGTATATGTGCTTTCTTGAGCAGGGGGACCTTGCGGGCGCTGCAGGATTTCAGTCCTTCACGGCGTAGTGTGTTACCAATTGTTTTCTTTGACTATGGTCCCAGCTGCCTTGAGATCATTGACAAGATCCTCCCGTGTAGTTCTGGGCTGATTCTCACCGTTCTCATGATCATTGCAACTCCACGAGGTGAGATCTTGCATGGAGCCTCTTTGTGTTTCTTCCATTTGCGAATAATCGCACCAACTGTTGTCACCTTCTCACAAAGCTGCTTGGCGATGGTCTTGTAGCCAATTCCAGCCATGTGTAGGTCTAAAATCTTGTCCCTGACATCCTTGGAGAGCTCTTTGGTCTTGGCCATGGTGGAGAGAGTTTGGAATCTGATTGATTGATTGCTTCTGTGGACAGGTGTCTTTTATACAGGTAACAAACCGAGATTAGGAGCACTCCCTTTAAGAGTGTGCTCCTAATCTCAGCTCGTTACCTGTATAAAGACACCTGGGAGCTCAGAAATCTTTCTGATTGAGAGGGGGTCAAATACTTATTTCCCTCATTAAAATGCGAATCAATTTATGACATTTTTGACATGCGTTTTTCTAGATTTTTTTGTTGAAATTCTGTCTCTCACTGTTCAAATAAACCTACCATTAAAATTATAGACTGATCATTTCTTTGTCAGTAGGCAAACGTACAAAATCAGCAGGGGATCAAATACTTTTTTCCCTCACTGTAGAGGGCCAATCAGTGTGTGTATAAGGCAGGTAGAGAGTGTGTGTGTGTGTGTGTGTGTGTGTGAGTGTGTGTGTGTGTGTGTGTGTGTGTGTGTCTGTGTGTGTCTGTGTGTGTGTATGTGTCTGTGTGTCTGTGTGTGTGTGTGTGTGTGTGTGTGTGCGTGCATGCGTGTGTGTGTGTGTGCGTGTGCGTCTTATTGTGACTATAACTTTCTATAATCTTTCTCACCCACCAATCCATCACCAACACACGCACACATACACACACATACACACACACACACACACACACACATACGCAGTCACTCACCCACCATGTCCTTCCCTGCTGTCCCTGCAAGGCAAGCTGACAGAGACTTTGTCAGCAGCTCAGAGAATGAATGACTCTCCCTCGCTCTCTCTTTCAATCTCAATCTCAATCTCTCTTTCTCTCTCTCTCTTTCTCTTTTTCTCTCTCTCTCTAGCTCTCTCTCTCTCTCTCCTTCTCTCTCTCTCTCTCCTTCTCTCTCTCTCTCTCTCTCTCTCTCTCTCTCTCTCCTCTCTCTCTCTCTCTCCTCTCTCTCTCTCTCTCTCTCTCTCTCTCTCTCTCTCTCTCTCTCTTCTCTCTCTCTCTCTCTCTCTTTGTCTCTCTCTACTTGTCTCTCTCTCTCTCAGCTTAGTTCAGCTCCTTCCCGGATGTCTCTATCCCCAGTGACAAACTGTTCTGCAGCACCACACAAAGCTCTGCCGTAATCTGGCTCTGTTAAAGAAAACAGCCGATGGAGGGTTTTGATTGGAACTGTTGCTAATTCCTAACGAGGAGAATGTATCTCATCTCCCGCTGTCTTTTGAAACTTTCCATTTCCTTAATGTCAGGGAGTTTGCTGTGATCTCGGTCAGCATCCATGCACAAACGACTGTCACTTTTGTTTGTGTCTTTAAACAGCCGACATACCTCAAGTCTCTCCCTCAGATCCCTTGCCAAGCAATTTCAGGGGGAACTGCCTCAATTTGTCCAGCAGGCCCCTAATCGAAATTGGTTTTCGGGATGGACAAAATAGCTAGCTAACCCCTATTCACTGTCTTTTGCTCTATCTCCCAACTTGTTTTCCCTAAGAAAAGACACACAAACCCAAAGACAAGCCACTCATTTGATCTCT
>NW_025538882.1:0-16059 GCF_020615455.1 Coregonus clupeaformis | reverse complement strand
CAGGTAAAAGTCAGTAAATTAGAATATTTTGAAAAACTTGATTTATTTCAGTAATTGCATTCAAAAGGTGTAACTTGTACATTATATTTATTCATTGCACACAGACTGATGCATTCAAATGTTTATTTCATTTAATTTTGATGATTTGAAGTGGCAACAAATGAAAATCCAAAATTCCGTGTGTCACAAAATTAGAATATTGTGTAAGGGTTACATTTTGAAGACACCTGGTGCCACAAACTAATCAGCTGATTAACTCAAAACACCTGCAAAGGGGCTTTAAATGGTCTCTCAGTCCAGTTCTGAAGCCTACACAAACATGGGGGAAGACTTCAGATTTGACAGCTGTCCAAAAGGCGACCATCGACACATTGCACAAGGAGGGAAAGACACAAAAGGTTATTGCAGAAGAGGCTGGCTGTTCTCAGAGCTCTGTGTCCAAACACATTAATAGAGAGGCAAAGGGAAGGAAAAACTGTGGTCAGAAAAAGTGTACAAGCGATAGGGATCACCGCGCCCTAGTCAAGATTGTGAAAAAAAACCCATTCAAAAATGTGGGGAGATTCACAAGGAGTGGACAGCTGCTGGAGTCAGGGCTTCAAGATCCACCACCAAGAGACGCTTGAAAGACATGGGTTTCAACTGCCGCATACCTCGTGTCAAGCCACTGTTGACCAAGAAACAGCGCAAAGCGTCTCACCTGGGCTAAGGAAAAAAAAGAGCTGGACTGCTGCTGAGTGGTCTAAAGTCATGTTTTCTGACGAAAGCAAATTTTGCATTTCCTTTGGAAATCGAGGTCCCAGAGTCTGGAGGAAGACAGGAGAGGCACAGGATCCACGTTGCCTGAAGTCTAGTGTAAAGTTTCCACCATCAGTGATGGTTTGGGGTGCCATGTCATCTGCTGGTGTCGGTCCACTCTGTTTCCTGAGATCCAGGGTCAACGCAGCCGTCTACCAGCAAGTTTTAGAGCACTTCATGCTTCCTGCTGCTGACCTGCTCTATGGAGATGGAGATTTCAGGTTCCAACAGGACTTGGCGCCTGCACACAGCGCAAAATCTACCCGTGCCTGGTTTACGGACCATGGTATTTCTGTTCTAAATTGGCCAGCCAACTCCCCTGACCTTAGCCCCATAGAAAATCTGTGGGGTATTGTGAAAAAGGAAGATGCAGAATGCCAGACCCAACAACGCAGAAGAGTTGAAGGCCACTATCAGAGCAACCTGGGCTCTCATAACACCTGAGCAGTGCCAGAAACTCATCGACTCCATGCCACGCCGCATTAATGCAGTAATTGAGGCAAAAGGAGCTCCAACCAAGTATTGAGTATTGTACATGCTCATATTTTTCATTTTCATACTTTTCAGTTGGCCAACATTTCTAAAAAATCCCTTTTTTGTATTAGCCTTAAGTAATATTCTAATTTTGTGACACACGGAATTTTGGATTTTCATTTGTTGCCACTTCAAATCATCAAAATTAAATGAAATAAACATTTGAATGCATCAGTCTGTGTGCAATGAATAAATATAATGTACAAGTTACACCTTTTGAATGCAATTACTGAAATAAATCAAGTTTTTCAAAATATTCTAATTTACTGACTTTTACCTGTATATACGAGACACCTAATCATAACGCAATATAAAGCACTGCACATTGAGATCTTACTTGTTACAGAAAGCTAAACTAACAACCACATAAAACTATATTGGATACATTGTAAATGCAGGTCCAACGAGGAAAAACGTAGCTAGCGTTCATTTGTTTTTTGCAGAGACATGATGACCTAACGTGGTGAGTGATTTACATTTACGTCATTTAGCATACGCTCTTATCCGGAGCGACTTACAGTTAGTGAGTGCATACATTATTTTTATTTTTATACTGGCCCCCCGTGGGAATCGAACCCACAACCCTCTACCAACTGAGCTACATCCCTGCCGGCCATTCCCTCCCCTACCCTGGAGGACGCTGGGCCAATTGTGCGCTGCCACATGATGGGATGAACATGAATTTCTCCGGTCATTCAATGGTTGTAGTTTGACCGATGTTGCCATTTTAGTTTTCAGCAACTGACATTAGCATTTTGGCGTCAAACTATTTAGCTAGCTTATTGACTAGTGTTTGCTATACAATCTCCTCGTAGATAGAAGAGAAGAGGGGAGGTAAAGAGGAAGGGAAATAAAGGAAAGGAGTGGAGGCTGATAGGAGAGGGTGAACAACAGAACAAACAGGCTGAGATATGGAAGAGAGAGGAGAGGAAACCAGTGGAGAGGTAGAGGAGAGGATACCAGTGGAGAGGTAGAGGAGAGGAAACCAGTGGAGAGGTAGAGGAGAGGAACCCAGTGGAGAGGAAACCAGTGGAGAGAGAGAGGAGAGGAAACCAGTGGAGAGAGAGAGGAGAGGAAACCAGTGGAGAGGTAGAGGAGAGGAAACCAGTGGAGAGGAAACCAGTGGAGAGATAGAGAGGAAACCAGTGGAGAGATAGAGGAAACCAGTGGAGAGAGAGGGGAGAGGAAACCAGTGGAGAGGTAGAGGAGAGGAAACCAGTGGAGAGGAAACCAGAGGAGAGGAAACCAGTGGAGAGAGAGAGAGGAGAGGAAACCAGTGGAGAGGTAGAGGAGAGGAAACCAGTGGAGAGGAAACCAGAGGAGAGAGAGGAGAGGAAACCAGTGGAGAGGTAGAGGAGAGGAAACCAGTGGAGAGGTAGAGGAGAGGAAACCAGTGGAGAGATAGAGAGGGGGTCGAGAGGATTAAAGGAGAAGAACAGGGTTGGAGGAGATAAGACACAGACAGATGGGTACACCAGCTGAGCCTTTTTACTGTTTCCATCTTCCTCTGATACATTTTACTCTCCCTCTTTTTTTACTCCCCCTCTCTCTCTACTCTCTCCCTCTCTTTCTCTTTACTCCCCCTCTCTACTCCCCCTCTCTCTTTACTCCCCCTCTCTCTTTACTCCCCCTCTCTCTTTACTCCCCCTCTCTCTACTCCCCCTCTCTCTTTCCTCTCCCCTCTCTTTACTCTCATCTCTCTTTACTCTCCCTCTCTTTACTCTCTCCTCCCTTTACTCTCCCTCTTTACTCTCCCTCTCTCTTTACTCCCCCTCTCTCTTTACTCCCCTCTCTCTTACTCCCCCTCTCTCTTACTCCCCCTCTCTCTTTACTCCCCCTCTCTCTTTACTCCTCCTCTCTCTTTACTCCCCCTCTCTCTTTACTCCCCCCTCTCTCTACTCTCTCCCTCTTTCTCTTACTCCCCCTCTCTCTTTACTTCCCCTCTCTTTCCTCTCCCTCTCTCCCCCTCTCTTACTCTCCCCCTCTCTTTACTCACCCTCTCTCTTTACTTCCCCTCTCTTTCCTCTCCCTCTCTTTACTCTCCCCCTCTCTTTCCTCTCCCTCTCTTTACTCTCCCTCTCTTTACTCTCCCTCTCTTTACTCTATCCCTCCCTTTACTCTCCCTCTTTACTCTCCCTCTCTCTTTACTCTCCCTCTCTTTACTCCTCCTCTCTCTTTACTCCCCCCTCTCTCTACTCTCTCCCTCTTTCTCTTACTCTCCCTCTCTCTTTACTTCCCCTCTCTTTCCTCTCCCTCCCTTTACTCTCCCCCTCTCTTTACTCTCCCTCTTTTTACCCTCTAATTTTAAGATACTTTTTCTGTTTTTCTCTTCTGTCGTTTCTCTCTGAGTGTGCTCTCCTCTACAGACAGATAGTATGACAGAGGAAGAGAGACACCTGAAAGGTATTCAGACAGACGCATAGCAGACAGACAGTTAGAGAGGTGTGTAAAGAGATTACAGGAGTCTGAGAATCATTCTGGGAAGGATGAACACAGCTTTATTCTTCTTTTATCATTCTCTCTTTTCATCAGTTTTCCTCTCCTCCTCCTACTCCTCTCCTGCTGTCTTGGGATTACCTCGCTGTGTGATGTCATTTTAGATTTAAAACTTCTATAATACTTCTTCTTTGAAAATACAGTTTTCAGTTAAGTGTCTAGGAGGGAGATTGAACATATTTAACATATATATTGCAGTGTACGTTTTATGGTTGAAGTATAGTGGATTGTGTGTGTTTGTCTGAATGTTGTGTAAATACTATTATCAGAAGTAGGTTGGGACATACTCTGCCTGTGTCCCAAGTGGCACTATATTCCCTATATAGTTCATTACCTATGGGGATAGGGTACCATTTGGAATGTACTCAATGTGTACTCTTCAATGGTTACGGAACTCTGGCAGTTGTAATTGGTTACGGAACTCTGGTGGGGCTTGTCGTCATTGGTTACGAAGCTGTGTCTGGGTGCGAGTGTCGTGCCTGGACCGTTAATTGATGAATTAGAATCATTGATTGGCTAGAGAGAGACAATCACCTGGTGTCACACCTCGATCTATACTGATTAGCGTGTGTGTGTGTGTCAGTGATTGGCTAGAGAGAGAGACGCTCAACTGGGAGCCGATTCAGACTTAGGAAATCTATTCCTTATTTACGCACTTCTCAGTAGTTGGTATTCAGACTTACCGTATGCAGGTGGGTAACGGGCTTTACGGGTGTGGCTTTTTGTGGCGTTTTCATTCAATAGGAATTTTCAGTACATTTATCTAAAGCCATTCCTTTAAATACGGTGTACCTTTTAATTAGAATTTTCTCGACAGACGCGCTGGAATATGTATCAAGAGAATGGGTTCAGAATAGGGGTCGATGAGCCATCTAAATATCTTTCTAAATATCTTTCTAAATATTTTCAGCACCAATTGGTAGATTACAAAGCACTGTGATCTTGTAGATTATTTAGGGTTAGGAAAGTATTTATGAATCAAACGTAAACAGTGTTGGAGAGCCTTTACACACTATATATATATATATATATATATAGATATATAGATATATAGATATATACAGTGGGGAAAAAAAGTATTTAGTCAGCCACCAATTGTGCAAGTTCTCCCACTTAAAAAGATGAGAGAGGCCTGTAATTTTCATCATAGGTACACGTCAACTATGACAGACAAATTGAGATTTTTTTTCCAGAAAATCACATTGTAGGATTTTTATGAATTTATTTGCAAATTATGGTGGAAAATAAGTATTTGGTCAATAACAAAAGTTTCTCAATACTTTGTTATATACCCTTTGTTGGCAATGACACAGGTCAAACGTTTTCTGGAAGTCTTCACAAGGTTTTCACACACTGTTGGCTACAAATTGAAGGAAACTAACAGTCACTGCACGAAAGTGACAGTTATGTATGTGGGTATTACTGACGGTGGCTACCCATAGTGGCTAATATTTTATCTGATAGAAATGGTTAATGTCTCGGCATATAATTAAAACATTATAGAGCGCGTAAATCAACTCTGTAGGTGCAGTACTACAGGGGTTTCCGTAGGCTACAGCCTCAGCTAGGGTCAATCAATGTCTAAATTGCAGTGCAGGAGAATGGTGTTATTTCTATAGAAAAAATAAAGTAGATGCTGTGTGTCACAGTGTCTGGTGACTTTCAGACTGCTGTTTACTAACTGGGTCAAGGCTATCAGAGCCAGTCAGGTGGGGATAATGATGGGTGACCCTTCAGCTCTCTCTCTCTCTCTCTCTCTCTCTGCTGTCTGCTCTCTCTCTCTCTCTCTCTCTCTCTCTCTCTCTCTCTCTCTGTCTGTCTGTCTCTGTCTCTGTCTCTGTCTCTCTCTATCTCTCTCTCTCTCTGTGTCTCTCTGTCTCTCTCTCTCTCTCTCTCTCTCTCTCTCTCTCTCTCTCTCTCTCTCTCTCTCTCTCTCTCTCTGTCTATATGACACAAACAGGATAGTCTGTGTATAGGTAGGAGAGAGAGACAACAAAGGGACTTGTGTTTATAGATAGAAGAGAGAGAGAGAACAAAGGACTTATTCTCCCCAGCAACTCTTTATGTACAATATCCATCATGAGTTCATATTTAGGACACTCACACTCGGCATTGGTTGGTTGCATCAGGGTTGCATCAGAAAGATAACTGTGTGTGTGTGTAGACATTGTTAATGTTGTAAATGGCTATTGTAGCTGGAAACAACTGATTTTTCATGGAATATCTACATTGGCGTACAGAGGCCCATTATCAGCAACCATCAGTCCTGTGTTCCAATGGCACTTTGTGTTTGCTAATCCAAGCTAATCATTTTAAAAGGCTAATTGATCATAAGAAAACCCTTTTGCAATTATGTTAGCACAGGACACTCACACTGGGCATTGGTTGGTTGCATCAGGGTTGCATCAGAAAGATAACTGTGTGTGTGTGTGTGTGTGTGTGTGTGTCTGTCATAGTTTGCTATTCTACAGAGCATGTGAGATCAAAAGTATAGTCTCTCTATACAGCCATATAAGGCTGGTTTCCCAGACACACATTAAGTCCTGAACTAAAAAGCTCAATGTCCAAAGGATTGTACATTGACTGTGCTTGTTAGTCCAGGGCTTATCTGTGTGTGAACCCAATCCATAGAGCAGTATTCAACTGTTACCCTACGAGGTCCTGCTGCTTTTCTGTTCTACCTGATCATTAATTGCACCCACCTGTTGTCCCAGGTCTAAATCAGTCCTTGAACAGAGGGGAACTGTGATGACGTTTGAGTTTGAGGGCCATAGAGTATAAAGTGCAGTAGAATATATAATATCCAGTACCTCCCCCTTTGATCTATTGAGTTCTTGGGAACAGGGACAATGGTGGTCAGCTTGAAACATGTTGTGATTACAGACTGGCACAAGGAGAGATTGAAATGTCTGTGAAGACACTTGCCAGCTGGTCTGTGCATGCTCTGAGAACAAGCCCTGGTATTCCGTCTGTGACATCACACAGTCATCCGGAACAACAGGGGCTTTCACGCAAGGCTCAGTGTTGTATTCCTCGAAGCGAGCATAAAAGGCATTTCGCTCATATGGGAGTTCTGCATCACTGGGCAACTCATGGCTGGGTATCCCTTTTGTAATCCATTATTGTCTGCAAGCCCTGCCACATACGACGAGCATCGGAGACGGTGTAATAGAATTCCACCTTCCTCCTATATTGTCCTTTTGCATGTTTGATGTCGTAGCTGGCTTTCTTGTATGCGTTCATGTCCCATTCCTTGTAAGTGGTAGCTCTAGCCTTTAGCCCAGCGTGGATATTGCCTGTAATCCATGGTTTTTGATTTGGATACGGTCTTATATCCACTGTGGGTGCGAGGGAGTCTATGCACTAATTGGTGAAGCTCGTGACTGTTGTGGTAAACTCCATTTTATGGGATGAATCCCGGAACATATCCCAGTCTGTAAAACAGTCCTGTAGCCTCATGTCTGCTTCGTCCAACCACTTCCTGTTGAGTACCTCCCTCTTCTACCTTTGATCTATTGTGATGCAGTACAATCACAGAGATCCTATCAAATATAATACACTACCGTTCAAAAGTTTGGGGTCACTTAGAAATGGCCTTGTTTTCGAAAGAAAAGCAGTGTAGACATAGTTAATGTTGTAAATGGCTATTGTAGCTGGAAACAACAGATTTTTTTATGGAATATCTACATAGGCGTACAGAGGCCCATTATCAGCAACCATCAGTCCTGTGTTCCAATGGCACGTTGTGTTTGCTAATCCAAGTTTATCATTTTAAAAGTCTAATTGATCATTAGAAAAGCCTTTTGCAATTATGGTAGCACAGCTGAAAACTGTTTTGCTGATTAAAGTAGCAATAAAACTGGCCTTCTTGAGACTAGTTGAGTATCTGGAGCATCAGCAATTGTGGGTTCGATTACATGCTCAAAATGGCCAGAAATAAATAACTTTCTTCTGAAACTCATCAGTCTATTCTTGTTCTGAGAAATGAAAGCTATTCCATGCGTGAAATTGCCAAGAAACTGAAGATCTCGTGCTAACGCTGTGTACTACTCCCTTCACAGAACAGTGCAAACTGGCTCTAACCAGAATAGAAAGAGGAGTGGGAGGCCCCGGTGCACAACTGAGCAAGAGGACAAATACATTAGTGTCTAGTTTGAGAAACAGACGCCTCACAGGTCCTCAACTGGCAGCTTCATTAAATGGTGTTTTACCAGTCTCAACGTCAACAGTGAAGAGGCGACTCCGGGATGCTGACCTTCTAGGCAGAGTTGCAAAGAAAAAGCCATATCTCAGACTGGCCAATAAAAAGAAACGATTCAGATGGGAAGGATGGCCAGTTGTATTGCTTCTTTAATCAGCACAACAGCTTTCAGCTGTGCTAACATAATAGCAAAAGGCTTTTCTAATGATCAATTAGCCTTTTTAAAATGATAAACTTGGATTAGCAAACACAACGTGCCATTGGAACACAGGACTGATGGTTGCTGATAATGGGCCTCTGTACGCCTATGTAGATATTCCATAAAAAATCAGCCGTTTCCAGCTACAATAGCCATTTACAACATTAACAATGTCTACACTATTTCTGATCAATTTTATATTATTTTAATGGATAAAAAATTGCTTTTCTTTCGAAAACAAGGAAAGTTCTAAGTAACCCCAAACTTTTGAATGGTAGTGTATATTAAATTAAGTTCTAATATGTAATTCTATGAGTAGAATACTGAAGACAGATTTAATCGTCCTCAAAGTCAAACCTCTTTCCCCAGCTTTGTTTCAAGCAGCTAGCTATCTGTCTAAACTAAACTTTGTCTCAGGGAAAGTTTCAGTGCCTCTTGGTCCTTGGCAGAGAGAGTGACATTTTTAGCAGTCGCCTGCGGTTCTCCCCGGCCCCAGTCATTCTCTATGGCAGCTGGAGGAGCCCTGGTAACCAGACAGCAGGCAGGGATCAGAGCCCGATTCAAGATGGTCGTCGTGTTAGCAGAGTGGCAGAGAGGGTAATTAGGGAGCTGTTAATTTGCACTGAGTTGATCCCTTGTTCTGCCCTCTTTCACTCAGTGAGACTGGACGTGTGTGTGTGTGTGTTAATTAGTCCAGTGTCACCTTGTATGGTAATTCAGAGAAGGAAAGCAATGCCCTGTCTCACACACTGACTCAAGAATCCCTCATTTATAAAACTACTGACAACTTTGTGTCCTTCACTGTCTGTCTCTGTCTGTCTGTCTGTCTGTCTGTGACCCTAAACGACAGCTAATAGACTAGTAAATGTTTTTATTGATATTTTCAAACTAAATGGAAAGACTCCAACCTTGAGTTGACCTTCATAAAACACAACAACCTTTAACTTGATCTGACTAGGAACCAATTGGACCATGAAGTCAAACACCCTCAAACCCTGAACACAAGTATTACAACAAGACAGGTTGTTGTTCTCTTTGTATGACCTTATAATGTATGTGTGTATATACAGTACCAGTTAAACGTTTTAGAACACCTACTCATTCAATGGTTTTTCTTTATTTTTAAATTTTTCTACATTGTAGAATAATAGTGAAGACATCAAAACTATGGAATAACACATATAGAATCATGTAGTAACCAAAAAAGTGTTAAACAAATCTAAATATATTTTATATTTGAGATTCTTCAAATAGCCACCCTTTGCCTTGATGACAGCTTTGCACACTTGGCATTCTCTCAACCAGCTTCACCTGGAATGCTTTTCCAACAGTCTTGAAGGAGTTCCCATATGCTGAGCACTTGTTGGCTGCTTTTCCTTCACTCTGCTGTCCGACTCATCCCAAACGGGTTGAGGTTGGGGGATTTTGGAGGCCAGGTCATCTGATGCAGCACTCCATCACTCTCCTTCTTGGTCAAATAGCCCTTACACAGCCTGGAGGTGTTTGGGTCATTGTCCTGTTGAAAAACAAATGATAGTTCCACTAAGGCACCATAACACATTTAAGTCATTTAGCAGACACTCTTATCCAGAGCGACTTACAGTTTTTTTAAATAATTTTTTTCATACTGGCCCCCTGTGGGAATCGAACCCACAACCCTGGTGTTGCAAATGCCATGCTCTACCAACTGAGCTACATCCCTGCCAGCCATTCCCTCCCTACCCTGGACAATGCTGGGCCAATTGTGCGCCGCCCCATGGGTCTCCCGGTCACGGCCGGCTAGGACAGAGCCTGGATTCGAACCAGGATCTCTAGTGGCACAGCTAGCACTGCAATGCAGTGCCTTAGACCACTGCGCCACTCTGGAGGACACCACATCCTCTATGCTTTACGGAGATCATCCGTTCACCCACACCGCATCTTACAAAGAAACGGCGGTTGGAACCAAAAATCTCCAATTTGGACTTCAGACCAAAGACACATTTCCACCGGTCTAATGTCCATTGCTCGTGTTTCTTGGCCCAAGCAGGTCTTATTGGTGTCCTTTAGTAGTGGTTTCTTTGCAGCAATTCGACCATGAAGGCCTGATTCACACGGTCACCTCTGAACAGTTGATGTTGAGATGTGTCTGTGACTTGAACTCTGTGATGCATTTATTTGGGCTGCAATTTCTGAGGCTGGTAACTCTAATGAACTTATCCTCTGCAGCAGAGGTAACTCTGGGTCTTCCATCCTGTGGCGGTCCTCATGAGAGCCAGTTTCATCATAGCGCTTGATGGTTTTTGCGACTGCACTTGAAGAAACTTTCAAAGGTCTTGACATTTTCCGTATTGACCGACCTTCATGTCTTAAAGTAATGATGGACTGTCGTTTCTCTTTGCTTATTTGAGCAGTTCTTGCCATAATATGGACTTGGTCTTTTACCAAATAGGGCTATCTTCTGTATACCCCCCTACCTTGTCACAACACAACTGATTGGCTCAAACACATTAAGAAGGAAAGAAATTTCACAAATTAACTTTTAAGAAGGCACACCTGTTAATTTAAATGCATTCCAGGTGACTACCTCATGAAGCTAGTTGAGAGAATGCCAAGAGTGTGCAAAGCTGTCATCAAGGCAAAGGGTGGCTATTTGAAGAATCTCAAATATAAAATATATTTTGATTTGCAGTGGTGTAAAGTACTTAAGTAAAAATACTTTAAAGTATTACTTAAGTCGTTTTGGGGTATCTGTACTTTACTTTACTATTTA
Organism: Coregonus clupeaformis; assembly: GCF_020615455.1. Taxonomy (NCBI): domain Eukaryota; kingdom Metazoa; phylum Chordata; class Actinopteri; order Salmoniformes; family Salmonidae; genus Coregonus; species Coregonus clupeaformis. The sequence continues at coordinate 5,079 of NW_025538882.1, read as the reverse complement.
TATTTTTGACAACTTTTACTTTTACTTCACTACATTCCTAAGGAAAACTATGTACTTTTTACTCCATACATTTTCCCTGACACCCAAAAGTACTCATTACATTTCTTATGCTTAGCAGGACAGAAAATTGTCCAATTCGCACACTTATCAAGAGAACATCCCTGGTCATCCCTACTGCCTCTGATCTGGCGGACTCACTAAACACAAATGCTTTGTTTTTAAATGATGTCTGAGTGTTGGAGTGTGACCCTGGATATCCGTAAATTAAAAAAAGACGACAACTGTGCCATCTGGTTTGCATAATATAAGGAATTTTACATTATTCTTACTTTTACTTATACCTTTGATACTTAAGTATATTTTAGCAACTACATTTACTTTTGATACTTAAGTATATTTAAAAACAAATACTTTTACTCAAGTTGTATTTTACTGGGTGACTTTCACTTTTACTTGAGTCATTTTCTATTAAGGTATCTATGAGAATTGAGTACTTTTTCCACCACTGTTGATTTGTTTAACAATTTTTTTGCTTACTACATGATTCCAAATGTGTTATTTCATAGTTTTGATGTCTTCACTATTATTCTACAATGTAAAAATAAAGAGAAACCCTTGAATGAGTAGGTGTGTCCAAACGTTTGACTGGTAGTGTACTTAGTAAAAAAAAATGCGCTCACAGCAGAAACTGACCTTTAGTCAATGTTCTCTCTCCGCTTAATGTTAATAATTAATCCTGTTTGGCTTCTTTAGTGGTGTGTGTGTGTGTCTCTCCCCCTTCTCTCTCCCCATTTTCTCTCTCTCTCTCTCTCTCTCTCTCTCTCCCCATTTTCTCTCTCTCTCTCTCTCTCTCTCTCTCTCTCTCTCTCTCTCTCTCTCCCTCTCCCCCCATCTCTCTCTCTCTCTCTCTCTCTCTCTCTCTCTCTCTCTCTCTCTCTCTCTCTCTCTCCCACCCTCTCTTCCCCCTCTCTTCTCTATCTCTCTGCTCCTCTCTCTCTGCCCCCCTCTCTCCTCTCTCTCTCTCTGCCCCCTCTTCTCTCTCTCTGCCCCCCTCTCTTCTCTCTCTGCCCCCTCTCTCCTCTCTCTCTGCCCCCCTCTCTCCCCCTCTCTCTCTGCCCCCTCTCTTCTCTCTCTCTCTGCCCCCTCTCTTCTCTCTCTCTCTGCCCCCCTCTCTCGCTCTCTCACTCTCTGCCCCTCTCCTCTCTCTCTGCCCCCTCTCTTCTCTCTCTCTGCCCCCCTCTCTCCCTCTCTGCCCTCCTCTCTCCTCTCTCTCTCTGCCCCTCCCTTCTCACTCTCCCTCTGCCCCCCTCTCTCCTCTCTCTCTTGCCCCCTCTCTTCTCTCTCTCTCTGCCCCCTCTCTTCTCTCTCTCTCTGCCCCCTCTCTTCTCTCCCTCTCTGCCCTCCTCTCTCCTCTCTCTCTCTGCCCCCTCTCTTCTCTCTCTCTCTGCCCCCCTCTCTCCTCTGCCCCCCTCTCTCCTCTCTCTCTGCCCCCTCTCTTCTCTCTCTCTCTGCCCCCTCTCTTCTCTCTCTCTCTGCCCCTCTCTTCTCTCCCTCTCTGCCCTCCTCTCTCCTGTCTCTCTCTGCCCCCCCTCTTCTCTCTCTCTGCCCCCTCTATTCTCTCTCTCTGCCCCCTCTCTTCTCTCTCTCTTCCCCCTCTCTCCTCTCTCTCTGCCCCCTCTCTCCTCTCTCTCTCTGCCCCCTCTCTTCTCTCTCTCTCTGCCCCCTCTCTTCTCTCTCGTTTCTCTGCCCCCCTCTCTCGCTCTCTCACTCTCTGCCCCTCTCCTCTCTCTCTGCCCCCTCTCTTCTCTCTCTCTCTGCCCCCCTCTCTCCCTCTCTGCCCTCCTCTCTCCTCTCTCTCTCTCTGCCCCCTCTCTTCTCTCTCTCTGCCCCCTCTCTCCTCTGCCCCCCTCTCTTCTCTCTCTCTCTGCCCCCTCTCTTCTCTCTCTCTCTCCCCCCTCTCTCCCTCTCTGCCCTCCTCTCTCCTCTCTCTCTCTCTGCCCCCCTCTCCTCTCTCTCTCTGCCCCCCTCTCTCTCCCTGCCCCCCTCTCTCTCTCTCTCTGCCCCCCTCTCTTCTCTCTCTCTCTGCCCCTCTCTTCTCTCTCTCTCTGCCCCTCTCTTCTCTCCCTCTCTGCCCTCCTCTCTCCTGTCTCTCTCTGCCCCTCTCTTCTCTCTCTCTGCCCCCTCTATTCTCTCTCTCTGCCCCCCTCTATTCTCTCTCTCTGCCCCCTCTCTTCTCTCTCTCTGCCCCTCTCTCCTCTCTCTCTGCCCCCCTCTCTCCTCTCTCTCTCTGCCCCCTCTCTTCTCTCTCTCTCTGCCCCCCTCTCTTCTCTCTCTCTCTCTGCCCCCCTCTCTCGCTCTCTCACTCTCTGCCCCCTCTCCTCTCTCTCTGCCCCCCTCTCTTCTCTCTCTCTCTGCCCCCTCTCTCCCTCTCTGCCCTCCTCTCTCCTCTCTCTCTCTCTGCCCCCTCTCTTCTCTCTCTCTGCCCCCTCTCTCCTCTGCCCCCCTCTCTCCTCTCTCTCTGCCCCCTCTCTTCTCTCTCTCTCTGCCCCCTCTCTCCCTCTCTGCCCTCCTCTCTCCTCTCTCTCTCTCTGCCCCCTCTCCTCTCTCTCTCTGCCCCCTCTCTCTCTCTGCCCCCCTCTCTTCTCTCTCTCTCTGCCCCTCTCTCTTCTCTCTCTCTGCCCCCTCTCTTCTCTCCCTCTCTGCCCTCCTCTCTCCTCTCTCTCTCTGCCCCCCCTCTCTTCTCTCTCTCTCTGCCCCCTCTCTCCTCTGCCCCCCTCTCTCCTCTCTCTCTGCCCCCTCTCTTCTCTCTCTCTCTGCCCCCCTCTCTCCTCTCTCTCAGCCCCCTCTCTTCTCTCTCTCTCTTGCCCCCTCTCTCTCTCTCTCTCTCTGCCCCCTCTCTTCTCTCCCTCTCTGCCCTCTTCTCTCCTGTCTCTCTCTGCCCCCTCTCTTCTCTCTCTCTGCCCCCCTCTATTCTCTCTCTCTGCCCCCTCTCTCCACTCTCTCTCTGCCCACTCTCTTCTCTCTCTCTCTGCCCCCCTCTCTTGCTCTCTGCCCCCCTCTCTCCTCTCGCTCTCTGCCCCCTCTCTCCTCTCTCTCTCTGCCCCCCTCTCCTCTCTCTCTCTGCCCCCCTCTCTCCTCTCTCTCTCCTCTGTCTCTCCCTCCCTGCCACCATCTCGCCTCTGAATTTCAATTTAATGGCTTTATTGCCATGGGAAACATATGTTAACATTGCTAAAGCAAGTGAAATAGATAGTAAACAAAAGTGAAATAAACAATACAAATTAACAGTGAACATTACACCTCTCTCTCTCTGTCCCCCTCTCTCCTCTCTCTCTGCTCTCCTCTCTCTCTCTGCCCTCCTCTCTCTCTCTGCCCTCCTCTCTCTCTCTGCCCCCCTCTCTCCTCCCTCTCTCTCTCTCTCTCTGCTCTCCTCTCTCTTTCTCGCATATAGCAGAAAGGCTGAAAAAGGAAGAATGAGAGAGAGAGAGAGGTCTCTGCCATGAGGGCAGTATGTAGTGTGTAAATGGCATGTGGGCAATGAGACAATCTATTGGGTGGTGTGTGTGTCTCTTTACAAAGGTCACTACTCAACTCCATGTCTCAAGCTGTCAGACAAGTGTATGGGATTGAGTGTACTAACTACTAGTTCAGAACACACTCAATAATGTGTGAGGACAGAGAGAGAGGAGAGACTGATGTGTGAGGACAGAGCGAAGAGAGACTGATGTGTGAGGACAGAGAGAGAAGGAGACCGGGAAGAGAGGGAGGGGAGAGCGAGACGGTGGGAGACAAAAGAGAGATGGGGGTAGAGAAGGGGGAGGTAAGGTGATGTAGCCATGGAGACAGACTGAATTCCCCAGGTGGGAGTGGAGGGGAGGGGAGGGGGGAGGGGGTGTAAGTGAAGGAGGGAGTAGTAAGAGGGAATGGTGAAGTCTCTTAAGCCTTTCAGACAGAGATAAGAAATAATGAAACACCTTTTGTTGCTGTTTAGTTGCAATGGATTGTTGCACACATACACACACACACACACACACACACACTACCTTACTTTGAAATGTTGCCTCAAAAAATAAAATTTTGTATCAAAAAGGTGTCTTCATGTTGATAAACTCCAGGTTACCTTTGTGTGAAGTGTAAAAACGTCTGTGTGTGTTGTATGTCATGAAAACTTCTCTCTGCTCTCTAACAGGATAACACAGAACAACACCATCCCAAATGAGACCCTTATCCCTACATGTCCCTGGCCAAAGGTAGTGCGCTATAAAGGAAGTAGGATGACATCACACACCCTGTCTCATTGTCTTACGTCAGATGGCGTCACTCCTACGCGACACTCGTCCCTCAACCCGTCTATGTTGTAGGACGTGGAACTCATCCTAAAAATGTTTGTATTCCAGAGCATCCGCCATTTTCAAAATGTAAACAGTTTACCACTGTGCTCTCATTGATTCTCTATGAAAGGCTGAATAGCGAAATCATTACACATGTTGTGACAGTGATTTAATTTAATTATGAGTAAATAAATACATAACGGTGCTAAAATTATGTGCCAGCACGTCGGCCGCCATGACTTGATCAGCTGCTTAGTTAAGTTGTAGCTAGCTTACTGTCATAGTCCCCTGTAGCTCAGTTGGTAGAGCATGGCGCTTGCAACACCAGGGTTGTGGGTTCGTTTCCCACGGGGGGGCCAGCATGAAAATGCATGCACTCACTAAATGTAAGTCGCTCTGGATAAGAGCGTCTGGTAAATGTAATAGCTACTGTAGTTAGCTAGCTCTACCTTACTGACATATAAACATATAACATTTAATTACCCTCAAGTTATTCATGCTGCTCCAACAATAAGAGGGAATGTTATCGGAAAATCATTATCCGCGATCGCTACATTGTAACGCAGCAGCAGCTGAATCTACTAACATTACACAGACTACGCGGCAGGACAGGCGGCGCAGCTGCTTCATGAAAACTAATTTTAGCTACTACAGTATCTAGCTAGATAGCTTTTGGTGGAAGGCCGTTCAGTATTGTGTGTGTGTGTGTGCAGCACAAGGTAACTGGTTGGTTAGCAGCATCCCATTA
>NW_025538881.1:0-16058 GCF_020615455.1 Coregonus clupeaformis | reverse complement strand
TATGTAACGATCCCGGCAGTCTGAGTCGGGTCCTGTCCTGGTGACTAGTGTTTCTGTTCGTGATCTCCAGTTTCCCGAGGGTTCGGGAACGCTCCGGGGAGCGCTCTTGATTTCCGCACCTGCATCCCATCAGCAATCTGCACACCTGGTCCTGATCATCACCCTTCTTAGGCTCTGCCCTAACATCCAGTTCCTGCCGGATCGTTAGCCATGAACAGTATGTTTGTCAGCGTATCAGCCTCTGAGCTACTAGTGTTAGTTTTGTTGTTTTGCACCTTGTTGGCTTGCCGTGTACTTACCTCCCGTTTGTTTCTATCTGCAGTCTCTCACCCGAACCTTCTCCCAACCTCTGCCTGATGGTCGGGCGGCTGCCGAGCCATTACCGGACCAACCACTGCACCCTCAACAACCCATCCACGCCACCCGCTCTGTTCCCTGGATTATCCAGCCTCACTCGGGAATCTATTAAATAAACACTCACCTTTGTCTCAACGTACCTTGTCCTGGTCTGCTTCTGGGTTCTGGCTTAGTAAACCGTGACAGAACGATCCGGCCAGTAATGAACCCAGCGGACCTGGACTCTGTTCGCCATGCCATTACCCAGCAGGAGAAGATGTTGGGCCATCATAGCACGGTACTACAGGAGATCGCGTTGTCAGTTCGAACCTTTCTACCGGTCTGACGGAGGTCCAGAACCAACGCAAGTGTCCGGTGGAGGATCCACTACCGTTTCACCCATCTCGCCTGCCGCTTCTGAAGTTGTGTCCCTCCGTGAGCCCAAGGTTCCGACGCCGGATAAATATGAGGGGGAGCTGGGAAGATGCCGTTCCTTCCTTATGCAGTGTGGATTAGTGTTCGATCTACAGCCCTACTCTTATGCCACAGACAAGGCTAGGATAGCCTTTGTGATTGAGTTGCTGCGTGGGCGAGCGCTGAGTGGGCTTCAGCCGTTTGGGAACGACAGGATCCCTGCATGGCTTCATACCAGGGGTTCACGGCCGAGATGAGGAAGCTCTTCGACCATTCCGTCCGAGGGAGGGACGCAGCTAGGCGCCTGTTTTCTCTTCACCAAGGAACTTCGCAGCGTGGCCGACTTCGTGATCGAGTTCAAGACGTTGGCTGTGGAGAGTGGGTGGAACGAGGAGTCTCTGCAAGCGGCCTTTTACCAGGGTCTGTCGGAGCAGCTCAAGGATGAGTTGATCTCCCTATCCGGACCTAGTGACCTGGACAGCTTGGTAGCCTTGTCTATTCGGGTGGATAATCGAGTCCGAGAGCGAAGGAGGGAGAAGCAATGGGGTCCGCCCAATCGATCAGCTTCTCAGTTCCCAGTCGGGTCGGGTGGTGGACCAGAACACGCCGATCATTCTCCACCACAAAGGATTAGTGGAGAGGACCTCTCTCCCGATTCTGAACCCATGCAAGTGGGGCGGCACGGGTTAACCAAGGAGGAGCGTCAACAGAGACGTAAGACCAACTGCTGCCTCTACTGTGGTCGCTCGGACATTACATCTCCACTTGTTCCCGGCGGTCGTCAAACTGCCCGGCTCGCTAAAGTTGGGAGGACTTTTTAGCGAGCCAGTTTCAACCTCTCAGTACCTCTGTCAGACCCCGTTTCCGGCTACCCTTGTGAACAGGAATCAAAGCTTAGCGATTAACGCTTTTATCGATTCAGGTGCCGATGGAAGCTTTCTTGATGCCGAGTTGGTGGAACAGCTGGGGCTTTCCAAGGAGCAATTGCCGGAAGCCATTGAAGCGACCACTCTGAACGGCAGTAGTCTGGCACGTATCACGATGAGGACTGAACCGCGTTAAGATGCGGTTGTCGGGGAATCATTCTGAGATGATTTCATTCTTCATTCTTCCGTCTTCCCATGTTCCTCTGGTTCTTGGATACCCCTGGCTGAAGGAACACAATCCCACGCTCGATTGGGTGACGGGCAAGGTAACGAGTTGGAGCCTTGATTGTCATGCTAACTGTCTCAAGACTGCCTGCCCCATTCGGTTCCCAGTCAGGTGATTGAGGCTAAACCCCCAGATTTGTCCCTGGTTCCCGAGACATTATCACGATTTGGGGAAGTTTTCAGTAAGCAGAAGGCTCTGTCACTCCCTCCCCACCGACCATATGATTGTGCCATCAACCTGTTCCCGGGAGCTGTCTACCCCAAGGGAAGGTTATACAGTATCTCCCGACCTGAACGTGAGGCGTTGGAGACCTACATCAAGGAGTCCCTAGCGGCTGGTCTCGTTCGTCCCTCGTCATCACCCCCTGGGGCAGGATTCTTCTTTGTGGGTAAGAAGGATGGCTCTCTTCGACCGTGTATTGATTATCGGGGGTTGAATGCCATCACGGTCAAGAACAAGTATCCCCTGCCCTTGATGAGTTCTGCCTTGACTCCTTACAGGGTGCTGCGGTATTCACCAAGCTAGACCTACGCAATGCGTATCACATGGTCCGGATCAGAGAGGGGGACGAGTGGTTGACGGGTTTCAATACACCGATGGGTCACTTCGGTATCAGGTGATGCCGTTTGGACTGACCAATGCTCCAGCGGTATTCCAGAGTATGGTGAACGACGTCCTGAGAGATATGATCGGTCTCTTTGTGTTTGTTTACCTGGATGACATTCTGATCTTCTCGAAGGAACCTTCCGACCACGTCCAGCATGTCCGGCAGGTTCTGCAGCGATTGTTGGAGAATCGCCTGTTCGTGAAGGCCGAGAAGTGCGAGTTTCACGCCCACACGACATCCTTTCTCGGGTACATCATCTCCAGGGAGAGATTAGGATGGACCAGGAGAAGGTTAGAGCGGTTCTGGAATGGGCCCAGCCCGGCCACGAGATTGCAGCTCCAGAGATTTTTGGGGTTTGCGAATTTCTACCGCAGATTCATCCGGGATTACAGCCGTGTGGCCGCTCCGTTAATCTGCCTTGACTTCCAGTATCAGGACCTTCAAGTGGAATCCGGAGGCGGATCGAGCGTTTCTGGATTTGAAGAGCGATTCACCAACGCACCGATTCTCTCTCAACCGGACACGGCCCGTCAGTTCAAGCGTTGAAGTGGACGCGTCTGATGTGGGAGTTGGCGCCATCCTGTCGCAGCGATGCTCCACGGACAGTAAACTCCATCCCTGCGCCTACTACTCGTCGCCTTTCGCCTGCGGAGAGGAATTACGATGTGGGTAACCGGGAGCTTCTCGCGGTGAAACTTGCCTTGGAGGAGTGGCGCCACTGGTTGGAGGGGGGCGGAGCAACCGTTTATTGTCTGGACTGACCACAAGAATCTTGCTTACGTGCAATCGGCTAAACGTCTCAACTCCCGTCAGGCCAGGTGGGCGTTGTTTTTCGGACGATTCAAGTTTTCCCTGACGTTCCGACCTGGATCTAAGAACGGCAAGGCGGACGCCTTGTCCCGGATGTTCTCCAAGACGGAGGAGAGTGGGTCCAAGACCGAGACAATTCTCCCCGGAACTGCGTTCGTGGGAGCAGTTATGTGGAAGATTGAGGAGGAGGTGCTGGCGGCCCCTTCGGACTCCAGCCCGGTCCCGGTAACGGTCCACCCGGTCGGTTGTTTGTGCCTGAGTCGGTTCGTCCTGCTGTCCTCAAATGGTCCCACGCCAGCAAGATGGCTTGTCACCCTGGCGTGGCTCGGACAATGGCGTTTCTTCGCAGACGTTTTTGGTGGCCTGCCATGGCCGAGGATACTCGGGGTTTTGTTGCTGCCTGTCCAGTGTGTGCGCAGAATAAGAGTACCAATCGCCCAGCTCTGGACTACTTCACCCCCTTCCCTAGTCCCCGGCGTCCATGGTCGCATCTGGCCCTGGACTTCGTCACGGGGTTGCCCGCTTCTGAGGGGAACACGGTCGTTCTGACTATCGTGGACAGATTCAGCAAGTTCGCCCACTTTGTGCCAATTGCCAAGCTTCCTCTGCCTCGGAGACGTCCGAGATCCTGGTTAGGGGGAGGTTTTCAGGGTCCACGGTTTGCCCAGTGATATCGCTTTCCGACCGTGGCCTCAGTTTACCTCTGCTGTCTGGAAGTCCTTCTGTTTGGCCATTGAGCTACAGTCAGTCTCACATCTGGTTTTCACCCCCAATCCAATGGTCAGGCGGAGAGAGCCAACCAGAAGATGGAATCCACGCTACGCTGTCTGGTCTCTTCCAACCCCACCTCCTGGGTCTCTCAGTTGCCTTGGGTTGAGTATGCCCACAATACTCTCCCTACATCTGCCACTGGGATGTCTCCCTTCCAGTGCCTGTATGGCTACCAACCTCCCTGTTCCCTTCTCAGGGAGAAGGAGCTCTCAGTGCCTTCTGTTCAGGCCCATATTCGTCGTTACCACCGGACCTGGCATCGGGCCAGAAAGGCACTCCTTAGAGGTTCGGACGGTATCAGCTCCAGGCGAATCGCCGGGATCCCCGCTCCCACCTATACCATCGGAGATAGGGTTTGGTTGGCCACACGGGATCTTCCGTTACGGACTGAGTCTAGGAAGTTGTTACCGAAGTTCATTGGTCCGTTTGTGGTGGAGAGGGTGATCAATCCAGTGGCAGTTCGACTCAAACTACCGAGGACGCTCAGAGTCCATCCCACCTTTCATGTCTCCTGCCTCAAGCCTGTCTTCCTCAGTCCTCTGTTGCCTCCTCCGCCTCCTCCCTCCTCCTCTCGGATGATCGGAGGTGGTCCTGCCTACACGGTGCGTCGCATCATGGATTCCAGACGGCGGGGCCGGGGTTTCCAGTATCTCGTGGACTGGGAGGGGGTATGGCCCTGAAGAGAGGAGTTGGATTCCGCGCGACAGGTCCTAGATGCTGACCTCATCAGTGACTTCCTACCGCCTCCATCCTGGCGCTCCGGGAGTCCGCCCGGTGGCGTTGGCCGGAGGGGGTACTGTAACGATCCCGGCAGTCTGAGTCGGGTCCTGTCTGGTGACTAGTGTTTCTGTTCGTGATCTCCAGTTTCCCGAGGGTTCGGGAACGCTCCGGGAGCGCTCTTGATTTCCCGCACCTGCATCCCATCAGCAATCTGCACACCTGGTCCTGATCATCACCCTTCTTAGGCTCTGGCCTAACATCCAGTTCCTGCCGGATCGTTAGCCATGAACAGTATGTTTGTCAGCGTATCAGCCTCTGAGCTACTAGTGTTAGTTTTGTTGTTTTGCACCTTGTTGGCTTGCCGTGTACTTACCTCCGTTTGTTTCTATCTGCAGTCTCTCACCCGAACCTTCTCCCAACCTCTGCCTGATGGTCGCGGCTGCCGAGCCATTACCGACCAACCACTGCACCTCAACAACCCATCCACGCCACCCGCTCTGTTCCCTGGATTATTCAGCCTCACTCGGGAATCTATTAAATAAACACTCACCTTTGTCTCAACGTACCTTGTCCTGGTCTGCTTCTGGGTTCTGGCTTAGTAAACCGTGACAGAACGATCCGGCCAGTAATGAACCCAGCGGACCTGGACTCTGTTCGCCATGCCATTACCCAGCAGGAGAAGATGTTGGGCCATCATAGCACGGTACTACAGGAGATCGCGTTGTCGTTCGGAACCTTTCTACCGGTCTGACGGAGGTCCAGAACCAACGCAAGTGTCCGGTGGAGGATCCACTACCGGTTTCACCCATCTCGCCTGCCGCTTCTGGAAGTTGTGTCCCTCCGTGAGCCCAAGGTTCCGACGCCGGATAAATATGAGGGGGAGCTGGGAAGATGCCGTTCCTTCCTTATGCAGTGTGGATTAGTGTTCGATCTACAGCCCTACTCTTATGCCACAGACAAGGCTAGGATAGCCTTTGTGATTGAGTTGCTGCGTGGGCGAGCGCTGGAGTGGGCTTCAGCCGTTTGGGGAACGACAGGATCCCTGCAGGCTTCATACCAGGGGTTCACGGCCGAGATGAGGAAGCTCTTCGACCATTCCGTCCGAGGGAGGGACGCAGCTAGGCGCCCTGTTTTCTCTTCACCAAGGAACTGCAGCGTGGCCGACTTCGTGATCGAGTTCAAGACGTTGGCTGTGGAGAGTGGGGTGGAACGAGGAGTCTCTGCAAGCGGCCTTTTACCAGGGTCTGTCGGAGCAGCTCAAGGATGAGTTGATCTCCTATCCGGAGCCTAGTGACCTGGACAGCTTGGTAGCCTTGTCTATTCGGGTGGATAATCGAGTCCGAGAGCGAAGGAGGGAGAAGCAATGGGGTCCGCCCAATCGATCAGCTTCTCAGTTCCCAGTCGGGTCGGGTGGTGGACCAGAACACGCCGATCATTCTCCCACCACAAAGGATTAGTGGAGAGGACCTCTCTCCCGATTCTGAACCCATGCAAGTGGGGCGGCACGGGTTAACCAAGGAGGAGCGTCAACAGAGACGTAAGACCAACTGCTGCCTCTACTGTGGTCGCTCGGGACATTACATCTCCACTTGTTCCCGGCGGTCGTCAATCTGCCCGGCTCGCTAAAGTTGGGAGGACTTTTAGCGAGCCAGTTTCAACCTCTCAGTACCTCTGTCAGACCCCGTTTCCCGGCTACCCTTGTGAACAGGAATCAAAGCTTAGCGATTAACGCTTTATCGATTCAGGTGCCGATGGAAGCTTTCTTGATGCCGAGTTGGTGGAACAGCTGGGGGCTTTCCAAGGAGCAATTGCCGAAGCCATTGAAGCGACCACTCTGAACGGCAGTAGTCTGGCACGTATCACGATGAGGACTGAACCGGTTAAGATGCGGTTGTCGGGAATCATTCTGAGATGATTTCATTCTTCATTCTGCCGTCTTCCCATGTTCCTCTGGTTCTTGGATACCCCTGGCTGAAGGAACACAATCCCACGTTCGATTGGGTGACGGGCAAGGTAACGAGTTGGAGCCTTGATTGTCATGCTAACTGTCTCAAGACTGCCTGCCCCCATTCGGTTCCCAGTCAGGTGATTGAGGCTAAACCCCCAGATTTGTCCCTGGTTCCCGAGACATATCACGATTTGGGGAAGTTTTCAGTAAGCAGAAGGCTCTGTCACTCCCTCTCCCCACCGGCCATATGATTGTGCCATCAACCTGTTCCCGGGAGCTGTCTACCCCAAGGGAAGGTTATACAGTATCTCCCGACCTGAACGTGAGGCGTTGGAGACCTACATCAAGGAGTCCCTAGCGGCTGGTCTCGTTCGTCCTCGTCATCACCCCTGGGGGCAGGATTCTTCTTTGTGGGTAAGAAGGATGGCTCTCTTCGACCGTGTATTGATTATCGGGGGGTTGAATGCCATCACGGTCAAGAACAAGTATCCCCTGCCCTTGATGAGTTCTGCCTTCGACTCCTTACAGGGTGCTACGGTATTCACTAAGCTAGACCTCACGCAATGCGATCACATGGTCCGGATCAGAGAGGGGGACGAGTGGTTGACGGGTTTCAATACACCGATGGGTCACTTCGAGTATCAGGTGATGCCGTTTGGACTGACCAATGCTCCAGCGGTATTCCAGAGTATGGTGAACGACGTCCTGAGAGATATGATCGGTCTCTTTGTGTTTGTTTACCTGGATGACATTCTGATCTTCTCGAAGGAACCTTCCGACCACGTCCAGCATGTCCGGCAGGTTCTGCAGCGATTGTTGGAGAATCGCCTGTTCGTGAAGGCCGAGAAGTGCGAGTTTCACGCCCACACGACATCCTTTCTCGGGTACATCATCTCCAGGGGAGAGATTAGGATGGACCAGGAGAAGGTTAGAGCGGTTCTGGAATGGGCCCAGCCCGGTACGAGATTGCAGCTCCAGAGATTTTTGGGGTTTGCGAATTTCTACCGCAGATTCATCCGGGATTACAGCCGTGGTGGCCGCTCCGTTAACTGCCTTGACTTCCAGTATCAGGACCTTCAAGTGGAATCCGGAGGCGGATCGAAGCGTTTCTGGATTTGTAGAGGCGATTCACCAACGCACCGATTCTCTCTCAACCGGACACGGCCCGTCAGTTGCTTGAAGTGGACGCGTCTGATGTGGGAGTTGGCGCCATCCTGTCGCAGCGATGCTCCACGGACAGTAAACTCCATCCCTGCGCCTACTACTCTGCCGCCTTTCGCCTGCGGAGAGGAATTACGATGTGGGTAACCGGGAGCTTCTGCGGTGAAACTTGCCTTGGAGGAGTGGCGCCACTGGTTGGAGGCGGAGCAACCGTTTATTGTCTGGACTGACCACAAGAATCTTGCTTACGTGCAATCGGCTAAACGTCTCAACTCCCGTCCAGGCCAGGTGGGCGTTGTTTCGGACGATTCAAGTTTTCCCTGACGTTCCGACCTGGATCTAAGAACGGCAAGGCGGACGCCTTGTCCCGGATGTTCTCCAAGACGGAGGAGAGTGGGTCCAAGACCGAGACAATTCTCCCCCGGAACTGCGTCGTGGGAGCAGTTATGTGGAAGATTGAGGAGGAGGTGCTGGCGGCCCTTCGGACTCAGCCCGGTCCCGGTAACGGTCCACCCGGTCGGTTGTTTGTGCCTGAGTCGGTTCGCCCTGCTGTCCTCAAATGGTCCCACGCCAGCAAGATGGCTTGTCACCCTGGCGTGGCTCGGACAATGGCGTTTCTTCGCAGACGCGTTTTTGGTGGCTCTGCCATGGCCGAGGATACTCGGGGGTTATGTTGCTGCCTGTCCAGTGTGTGCGCAGAATAAGAGTACCAATCGGCCCAGCTCTGGACTACTTCACCCCCCTTCCTAGTCCCCGCGTCCATGGTCGCATCTGGCCCTGGACTTCGCCACGGGTTGCCCGCTTCTGAGGGGAACACGGTCGTTCTGACTATCGTGGACAGATTCAGCAAGTTCGCCCACTTTGTGCCAATTGCCAAGCTTCCCTCTGCCTCGAGACGTCCGAGATCCTGGTTAGGGAGGTTTTCAGGGTCCACGGTTTGCCCAGTGATATCGTTTCCGACCGTGGCCCTCAGTTTACCTCTGCTGTCTGGAAGTCCTTCTGTTTGGCCATTGGAGCTACAGTCAGTCTCACATCTGGTTTTCACCCCCAATCCAATGGTCAGGCGGAGAGAGCCAACCAGAAGATGGAATCCACGCTACGCTGTCTGGTCTCTTCCAACCCCACCTCCTGGGTCTCTCAGTTGCCTTGGGTTGAGTATGCCCACAATACTCTCCCCTACATCTGCCACTGGGATGTCTCCTTCCAGTGCCTGTATGGCTACCAACCTCCCCTGTTCCCTTCTCAGGAGAAGGAGCTCTCAGTGCCTTCTGTTCAGGCCCATATTCGCGCTGCACCGGACCTGGCATCGGGCCAGAAAGGCACTCCTTAGAGGTTCGGACCGGTATCAGCTCCAGGCGAACGTCGCCGATCCCCGCTTCCCACCTATACATCGAGATAGGGTTTGGTGGCCACACGGGATCTTCCGTTACGGACTGAGTCTGGAAGTTGTTACCGGGTTCATTGGTCGTTTTGTGGTGGAGAGGGTGATCAATCCAGTGGCAGTTCGACTCAAACTACCGGGGACGCTCAGAGTCCATCCCACCTTTCATGTCTCCTGCCTCAAGCCTGTCTTCCTCAGTCCTCTGTTGCCTCCTCCGCCTCCTCCTCCTCCTCCTCGGATGATCGGAGGTGGTCCTGCCTACACGGTGCGTCGCATCATGGATTCCAGACGGCGGGGCCGGGGTTTCCAGTATCTCGTGGACTGGGAGGGTATGGCCCTGAAGAGAGGAGTTGGATTCGCGCGACAGGTCCTAGATGCTGACCTCATCAGTGACTTCTACCGCCTCCATCCGGCGCTCGGGAGTCCGCCCGGTGGCGTTCGCGGAGGGGGTACTGTAACGATCCCGGCAGTCTGAGTCGGGTCCTGTCTGGTGACTAGTGTTTCTGTTCGTGATCTCCAGTTTCCCGAGGGTTCGGGAACGCTCCGGGAGCGCTCTTGATTTCCGCACCTGCATCCCATCAGCAATCTGCACACCTGGTCCTGATCATCCCCTTCTTAGGCTCTGGCCTAACATCCAGTTCCTGCCGGATCGTTAGCCACTGAACAGTATGTTTGTCAGCGTATCAGCCTCTGAGCTACTAGTGTTAGTTTTGTTGTTTTGCACCTTGTTGGCTTGCCGTGTACTTACCTCCGTTTGTTTCTATCTGCAGTCTCTCACCCGGAACCTCTCCAACCTCTGCCTGATGGTCGGCGGCTGCCGAGCCATTACCGGACCAACCACTGCACCCTCAACAACCCATCCACGCCACCCGCTCTGTTCCCTGGATTATTCAGCCTCACTCGGGAATCTATTAAATAAACACTCACCTTTGTCTCAACGTACCTTGTCCTGGTCTGCTTCTGGGTTCTGGCTTAGTAAACCGTGACACTTTAGCTCAGTGCGGATGTTGCCTGTAATCCATGGCTTTTGGTTGGGATAAGTATATATGTACGGTCACTGTGGGGGCAACGTCTTCGATGCACTTATTAATGAAGCCGGTGACTGATGTGGTAAACTCATCAATGTTATTGGATGAATCCCAGAACATATTCCAGTCTGTCCTAATGAAGCAGTCCTGTAGCTTAGCATCCGCTTCATCGGACCACTTCTGTATTGAGCACGTCAATAGTACTTCCTGTTTGAGTTTTTGCTTGTAAGCAAGAATCAGGAGCATAGAGTTATGGTCAGATTTGCCAAAGGGAGGGCGAGGGAGAGTCTTGTATGCGTTTCTGTGTGTGAGTAAAGGTGATCTACAGTTTTGTTGCCCCGACCATCCAGTCACGCTATCAAGATAATGGTTATATTTCCCTGCATGTTACACCAACGGTTTGATCTGATCTGTCAAAGCTAACGAGAGGACACAGCAACCTCCATTCCGCTGACTCCATTAGCCTAGCTCATAATGTAAAGCACTTTCACTTTCTCTCTATCTTTCTCCCATTATTTTCTTCTAATGTAATCATAACTCACATACACTAAAGACTGATGGACTGGGTCAGTCGGGAAAGTGGAAAAATGGCCACCTCTAAGAATTTAAAGATGAGCTCCTCCAACCCCATTATGATTATAGCATCGTGAGGGCTATTCTACATTATTCACAGTATGAATATTCAGTCTGTGTGAGTACCAGCACCTCTGATATCCTAGAGAGGTCTGCCAGAGCTCCTTTCGTCAGCCTCATGCACATTATCGCTTAACATTTTGACAAAGACGATCGCTGAAAAGGCATTTTTTCAACTGTCATGTTGAAACGAAAATAAATATTAGAGTGTGTATTTAGTGAGGTGATTTACTCTCTCAGACTGGGAAAGCTGGAAGAAACACAAATGGGGTTTGGAAGGAAAACATTCAATGTGAATTCTTTAGGAGATTAAATCAAACAAAGAGGTTGAGAAATGAGCCAAGATGTGTTATTGAATAAAACAAGGAGTGAATGAAACGTCAGACATTGCTATTGGCCTGCTCCAATAGAGGAGAGATTTAAAGACAGCGATCTCCTCTCCTCCATTTCCTCCCTCGTTTCCCCTGTCTTTTAAGAGGCTGTTTCTTCTCTTTCCTGATCCCTCTGTTTCCCTTTGACATGATGAACTCCTTACTTCCTGGCTGGCTGTGGGCTGTGTGTGTGTGTGTGTGTGTGTGTGTGTATGTGAGTGTGTGTGTGCGTGTTTCTCTGTGTGTGTGTGTGTGTGTGTGTGTGTGTGTGTGTGTGTGTGTGTGTGTGTGTGTGTGTGTGTGGGGGTGTTTGTGCGTCCCAAAGGCGGTCGGTGCCGTTTAAGATGAGGGAAGACGATAATTTTTTTTCATGAGCATGGCCTTATTTCTATTACAGCATATTGGATGACTGTCATTCATATTCCATTCACCCAGTTCAATGTAACATCCATAGGTTTACATGATAATCAAATTTTACCGATACCCATCATGAGGTTGCTATAACCTAGCTTATGAATGAACGTTTACAGCGTAGGTGCACACAGGTTGAGATAAATATTTGAGGCGACAGCCAGTGAAACATGGACAGACAGTGACATATTCAATACCACCTTGCACACTCTGCCGCATCTATCTGATCTGGGGGTGTAATCATTAGTCCAACAGTTGCAAACGAGAGTTTCTATTGGACAAAATCAGGTATGTTTATCCCCGTTTCGTTCGTTTACATCCGTTTAAGAAACGTTTTCAACAGAATCTGCTAAAATAAATACACTCCTTAGCAGCCACGTTGCATTCCTTCGCATCTATGTGCCATTCTCCGCTCACCTTTTCCCTTCGCTTGTGGACTTCAATGCACAATACATCAGCTGTATGTGACCAGGCAAAATAAAATGTTCCAAGCCAAACCATATCACCTACATCGTTGTCACCATATTAGCTAATGCAATGTCATAGTCAACACAGCTAATAGAACTAACGCGTTAGTAAACCCGCTACAATCATGCAGTACAGTGTACAGTCAGTAAGCAGTATAGCATTTACACCGGCGGGCCCCGGTGGCAATACATTTTTTCAACTAAAAGCTTACCTTGACTTGGAAGAGTTCCAGTGTTGTGTTGGATAGTCATAGCCAGCTAGCTAACATAACATCCCCCTCTGTTTGAGCCGGGTGTTTGAGTAGGGCTAAACTAGCTAGCTGCATTTGCTGGCTAAGTAACTGAAAGTGAAAGTGAAAACAAATGACAAAATCTCTCTCTCGCTCTTGCTTCTCCTTCATTTTTGAATAAATTAATTTGTTCAAAACTGTTCAACTATTGTCTTTCTCTCTATGAGTCAACCACTCACCACATTTTATGCACTGCAGCGCTAGCTAGCTGTAGCTTATGCTTTCAGTACTAGATTCATTCTCCGATCCTTTGATTGGGTGGACAATATGTCAGTTCATGCTGCAAGAGCTCTAATAGGTTGGAGGACGTCCTCTGGAAGTCATAATTACTGTGTAAGTCTATGGAAGGGGGTAAAAACCATGAGCCTCCTAGGTTTTGTATTGAAGTCAATGTACCAGAAGAGGACGGAAGCTACCTGTCCTCCAGCTACACCATGGCGCTACCCTACAGAGTGCTGTTGAGGCTACTGTAGACCTTTATTGCAAAAAAGTTTGTTTTAATCAATTATTTGGTGACGTGAATATATTTAGTACTGTTTTTATCTAAAAAGGATAACTTTTTTTAATGTTTCACCATTTTTATTGTTCATGAAAATTAATTGAGTAGGATGGTCCTCCTTCCTCCTCTGAGGAGCCTCCACTGGTGCATCCGTTATGCGTGCATACATGCGTGTGTGCGTCACTGTTTTCTATTTTCACAGCCTGGACTTATTTTGCCCAGAAAATTAGTTATTTGTAATTTCACATTCATAAAGCATTCCATAAGGGGAACACTGCGGTTTCCTGGTGACTTGGGGAATTGGATGGGCCTGTGATTCTTAAATACTCCTCAACCCTGTGTTTCTCCCCTCCGCACGCTCTGTGGTGGACTGGCTCGACAAAAGAAGATGGTTGTGTACTTGGCTCAACTTTCTAGGTCCCATTGTTCCAGGATAAAACATTTTTTACCAAACAATGTGTGTGTACAAAGGCAGCAGCATGACACACCCGAGTTTGCAGTCTGTTTAGGACAAGCTGTATGTGTTATGTGTGTGTATGAGTGTGATTTTAAGTGCTGTAAGACTCAGCAGGGACCGAAAGGGAGAGAGAGAGAGATTAAGGGAGAGAAAGAGAGAAGGGTGAAGTGGTAGATTGGAGCGGTGCAGTGTTGGCATGGCCAGAGGAGGCATAGGCCAGAAGGCTTCATCTAGAGCTGGGGGAAGAGGCCATGGCTGCTAGGGCTCTGGGAAGTCTATCAGACCCAAACACAGACCCAGCCTATCGTTTAATCCTTCTGGAGTCTCCTACAACACACCTGTACACACACACTGCACACACACACAGGGGACACACACACGCAGTGACACCCACACACACACGCAGGCACACACACACAAACACACCCATCGCTTCCAATACATCACAATCCTTAGTTTTTTTTGTCTTTCAATGTCCCCCCCCCCCTCTTCTTTTGTCTCTTTCTCTCTTCTGCTTGCTGTTTTTGTTGTTGCTGCGTATGTCAATGGAGCGCTGTAGTCATTAATCAAGGGTAAATGTACGCTGAAAAGAAAGCAGCCACCTCAGGGGGTTTCTCTCATTGGGTTCTGAAAATGGTGTACTAAATGAGCTCCTGAGAGAAGGAGAAACTGGAGCACAGGTGCTCTGGCAGGTACTGTAAGCACAGAGATGCACAGACGCACACACACACACACACAGACACACACACACACACACACACACACACACACACACACACAACATTTATACACACACATAAACACACACACCACACAGAATACTTTACCAGTATGACTCATCTTGTTGTCCTCTGTAGCTCAATTGGTAGAGCATGGCGCTTGTATTGCCAGGGTAGTGGGTTCAATCCACGGGACCACCCATACGTAAAAATGTATGCGCATGACTGTAAGTCGCTTTGGATAAAAGCGTCTGCTAAATGGCATATTATTTTATTTATTATATCTTAGCTATGAAGTGGGTGTCCGCCCTGGCTCTGGGGACTCTAGTATGTTGAGCCAGGGTGTGAGTTTTCATTTGTTTATGTTCTAGTTGTTGTAATTCTATGTTGGCCAGGGTGGCTCCCAATCAGAGACGGCTGTAGCTCGTTGTCTCTGATTGGGAGTCACTCTTGTAGCCGTTAGGCATGCATTATTTGTGGTTTCTTGTTCCGTGTTGGTTGGTGTATGTAACCAGGGACGCCACGGTTTCGTTTTGTTGTTTTGATCGTGTGATCATTTATTAAATAAATAATATGTTTGCCTTCAACGCTGCGTTGGTCCTCCTCCTTAGACGAGCGTGACAGTGGGGGCAATTGCACAAAGAAACACAAGAGGACATTGATAAGAAACAACAGCTTTGATTTTTAACTTCCACCATGAACATCCCAACAACCGTCCAGTAGGACTGACTCTGTAAGGCCTGAATTAACAGTCAATAAAAGCACACTATGGGACAAATAAATGTTTGAATCAAAATGTTCCCCTTCTTCCAAATCAATAAGGGCCTTTGACAATTACCCACTTGTACCAGGGCAGTCGTTCAGCCTAACTGTGGACAACAAAACCCTTTTTCTGTGGCACATCAGTCAAGATCATGTCTACTGACTTTTATCCTCAGATAAAACTACTCAACCCCAAGGACAATTCCTTAAACTCTCCAAACCAAAGATAACATCCCAAAGAAGTGCAGGCAGACATTCCGACTCAGAGTGGTGGAGCTTTGGCTGAAATTGCAGCATTATTCAGAGGTATAATTTCAGGGCTCATCTCCTGCGTTAGATAATTGTCTGTCTGCTCACATAACCAGACTGATTCTTAAAAACACGGAGCCATTAGCTCTCACTCAGAGTGGAAGGAGAGGGAGAGAGAGGGCAGAGAGAGAGAGGATTGAGAAAATGGAGAGATTAAAGGAAAAGAAGTGGGAGAGTTAGCTCCGTGTAGCTCAGTTGGTAGAGCATGGCGTTAACGCCAGGGTTGTGGGTTCGTTTTACGGGGGCCAGTATGAAAAATGTTTGCACTCACTAAGTCGCTCTGGATAAGAGTGTCTGCTAAATGATTAAAATGTAAAAAAAAAAACATGTGTGTGAGGTGTATGCTTTTGTTTCAAAGTAGATTTGTTTAAACTACCAAGAAACTCTCTGTGTGACCCTGATTTAACCCACTCCAGTAAAAGGTTAACAAGCAGCAATGAGGAAGCCCTTCCAGGTATCCATACCCATCATTATCTTACCCATGTAAACATGCTATTCTTCATGCCCCAAACCACACAGCTTCCACTGTGAGTTACGATACAAATAGGCTGTTGGTAGATACAGTACTCCAAGTATGTTCTCTGGTTTGCGTATTCTTTCATCAGAGGTGTTGTTGGCTTTTTGCTGAAGGTGGTTGGTTGCGATCAGAGGGGGGCCAAGTTGAGTCTTTGTTTACCGAGCAGGAGATATCGATGCCTCTCTGCCGCAGGAGATCAATGGAGAGTTTCAAAATCAATATATGCTATTGATGTCTGATTGGCTGGAGCAGAAAGGAAATGACAAAGAACTGTTTAGTGTGAGGAATTACTCCT
>NW_025538880.1:0-16071 GCF_020615455.1 Coregonus clupeaformis | reverse complement strand
TTAAAGTTTGGTACAGATAGTCCTCCTACAGTGAGGGAATTAAGTATTTGATCCCCTGCTGATTTTGTACGTTTGCCCATTGACAAAGAAATGATCAGTCTATAATTTTGATGGTAGGTTTATTTGAACAGTGAGAGACAGAATAACAACAAAACAATCCTGAACAACGCATGTCAAAAATGTTATAAATTGATTTGCATTTTAATGAGGGAAATAAGTATTTGACCCCCTCTCAATCAGAAAGGTTTCTGGCTCCCAGGTGTCTTTTATACAGATAACGAGCTGATATTAGGAGCACACTCTTAAAGGGAGTGCTCCTAATCTCTGCTTGTTACCTGTATAAAAGACACCTGTCCACAGAAGCAATCAATCAATCAGATTCCAAACTCTCCACCATGGCCAAGACCAAAGAGCTCTCCAAGGATGTCAGGGACAAGATTGTAGACCTACACAAGGCTGGAATGGGCTACAAGACCATCGCCAAGCAGCTTGATGAGAAGATGACAACAGTTGGTGCGATTATTCGCAAATGGAAGAAACACAAAAGACCTGTCAATCTCACTCGGCCCGGGGCTCCATGCAAGATCTCACCTCGTGGAATTGCAATGATCATGAGAACGGTGAGGAATCAGCCCAGAACTACATGGGAGGATCTTGTCAATGATCTCAAGGCAGCTGGGACCATAGTCAAAGAAAACAATTGGTAACACACTACGCCGTGAAGGACTGAAATCCTGCAGCGCCCGCAAGGTCCCCCTGCTCAAGAAAGCACATATACAGGCCCGTCTGAAGTTTGCCAATGAACATCTGAATGATTCAGAGGAGAACTGGGTGAAAGTGTTGTGGTCAGATGAGACCAAAATCGAGCTCTTTGGCATCAACTCAACTCGCCGTGTTTGGAGGAGGAGGAATGCTGCCTATGACCCCAAGAACACCATCCCCACCGTCAAACATGGAGGTGGAAACATTATGCTTTGGGGGTGTTTTTCTGCTAAGGGGAAAGGACAACTTCACTGCATCAAAGGGACGATGGACAGGGCCATGTACCGTCAAATCTTTGGTGAGAACCTCCTTCCCCCAGCCAGGGCATTGAAAATGGGTCGTGGATGGGTATTCCAGCATGACAATGACCCAAAACACACGTCCAAGGCAACAAAGGAGTGGCTCAAGAAGAAGCACATTAAGGTCCTGGAGTGGCCTAGCCAGTCTCCAGACCTTAATCCCATAGAAAATCTGTGGAGGGATCTGAAGGTTCGAGTTGCCAAACGTCAGCCTCGAAACCTTAATGACTTGGAGAAGATCTGCAAAGAGGAGTGGGACAAAATCCCTCCTGAGATGTGTGTAAACCTGGTGGCCAACTACAAGAAACGTCTGACCTCTGTGATTGCCATCAAGGGTTTTGCCATCAAGTACTAAGTCATGTTTTGCAGAGGGATCAAATACTTAATTCCCTTCTTTCCCTCTTTGTAAGTTTGTTAATTTTAACCAGGATCGCTTACCTTGTCATATGAATTTTGAAACCGTACCATGAATTGTATCCCAATAGCCAAAAGGGGAGACATGGGAAGCATTGAACTACAGAAATTCAGCTGTGGTAATACAGTGGGGGAAAAAAGTATTTAGTCAGCCACCAATTGTGCAAGTTCTCCCACTTAAAAAGATGAGAGAGGCCTGTAATTTTCATCATAGGTACACGTCAACTATGACAGACAAAATGAGGAAAAAAAATCCAGAAAATCACATTGTAGGATTTTTTATGAATTTATTTGCAAATTATGGTGGAAAATAAGTATTTGGTCAATAACAAATGTTTCTCAATACTTTGTTATATACCCTTTGTTGGCAATGACACAGGTCAAACGTTTCTGTAAGTCTTCACAAGGTTATCACACACTGTTGCTGGTATTTTGGCCCATTCCTCCATGCAGATCTCCTCTAGAGCAGTGATGTTTTTACATTTACATTTACATTTTAGTCATTTAGCAGACGCTCTTATCCAGAGCGACTTACAGGAGCAATTAGGGTTAAGTGCCTTGCTTAAGGGCACATCGACAGATTTTTCACCTAGTCGGCTCGGGGATTAGAACCAGCGACCTTTCGGTTACTGGCACAACGCTCTTACCCACTAAGCTACCTGCCGCCCTACATGTTTTGGGGCTGTCGCTGGGCAACACGGACTTTCAACTCCCTCCAAAGATTTTCTATGGGGTTGAGATCTGGAGACTGGCTAGGCCACTCCAGGACCTTGAAATGCTTCTTACGAAGCCACTCCTTCGTTGCCCGGGCGGTGTG
This sequence comes from Coregonus clupeaformis, assembly GCF_020615455.1. Classification (NCBI taxonomy): domain Eukaryota; kingdom Metazoa; phylum Chordata; class Actinopteri; order Salmoniformes; family Salmonidae; genus Coregonus; species Coregonus clupeaformis. The sequence goes on along the minus strand of NW_025538880.1, from coordinate 13,779 downwards.
TTTGGGATCATTGTCATGCTGAAAGACCCAGCCACGTTTCATCTTCAATGCCCTTGCTGATGGAAGGAGGTTTTCACTCAAAATCTCACGATACATGGCCCCATTCATTCTTTCCTTTACACGGATCAGTCGTCCTGGTCCCTTTGCAGAAAAAACAGCCCCAAAGCATGATGTTTCCACCCCCATGCTTCACAGTAGGTATGGTGTTCTTTGGATGCAACTCAGCATTCTTTGTCCTCCAAACACGACGAGTTGAGTTTTTACCAAAAAGTTCTATTTTGGTTTCATCTGACCATATGACATTCTCCCAATCCTCTTCTGGATCATCCAAATGCACTCTAGCAAACTTCAGATGGGCCTGGACATGTACTGGCTTAAGCAGGGGGACACGTCTCGCACTGCAGGATTTGAGTCCCTGGCGGCGTAGTGTGTTACTGATGGTAGGCTTTGTTACTTTGGTCCCAACTCTCTGCAGGTCATTCACTAGGTCCCCCCGTGTGGTTCTGGGATTTTTGCTCACCGTTCTTGTGATCATTTTGACCCCACGGGGTGAGATCTTGCGTGGAGCCCCAGATCGAGGGAGATTATCAGTGGTCTTGTATGTCTTCCATTTCCTAATAATTGCTCCCACAGTTGATTTCTTCAAACCAAGCTGCTTACCTATTGCAGATGCAGTCTTCCCAGCCTGGTGCAGGTCTACAATTTTGTTTCTGGTGTCCTTTGATAGCTCTTTGGTCTTGGCCATAGTGGAGTTTGGAGTGTGACTGTTTGAGGTTGTGGACAGGTGTCTTTTATACTGATAACAAGTTCAAACAGGTGCCATTAATACAGGTAACGAGTGGAGGACAGAGGAGCCTCTTAAAGAAGAAGTTACAGGTCTGTGAGAGCCAGAAATCTTGCTCGTTTGTAGGTGACCAAATACTTATTTTCCACCATAATTTGCAAATAAATTCATTAAAAATCCTACAATGTGATTTTCTGGGGAAAAAAATTCTCAATTTGTCTGTCATAGTTGACGTGTACTTATGATGAAAATTACAGGCCTCTCTCATCTTTTTAAGTGGGAGAACTTGCACAATTTGTGGCTGACTAAATACATTTTTCCCCACAGTATATTCATTTTGACAATATATATTCTGCTGGTTAAAGCAACTGGGATGTTAGTCCATCTACTGAGGTTGGATTGAATTGATTTGAGCATTCTGTTAAAGTTTCTGGCAATGGTTTTATCTAAGGAAGGTAATATATCTACTCCCAAATATTTAAAATGGGAAACAATTGCGATTCCATAATTAGAGATGGAGTACTCCATCGTAGAGAACAACTGATAATCGGCCGAGCCGATATATCTGGCCGATATTGGCCTTTTGTAGTCTTTCGGCTATCGGCCCTTCTATCGGCTTTGCCTATAGTCCCTCTACATAGGAAACCTGCTGTTACAATCAGAGGTGTACAGTTCTTTGTACAGTTCTTTATAAAAGCAGGATAATCTTTGATTAATTTGGGCTCCTGTTTCAGATTCAATAGATCATTACGGCGTAGCTTGTTGGCCAGTAAAGACAGGGACAATTACCATGGAAGTCATGGTTGAGTCTAACTCGCTGGATGGCAAATTCTGCTTTCTGTCTTGTCAATAAATTATGTTCTGTCTTGACTTTGGAAAGAGTAATAGCTACCTGGTCTGAAAAAAGTGTTTGTTGAGAACGCTCTAATGCAGTTAACATTTCCCATTCTGATATCATTTTTAATTGTGATTTATTCAACCCAGATGCAAATGCAGTTGCATTATTTTTTATAAAACCTTTGGTGGCATTCCATAGAATCCGGGTGTCATCGAATTTTGATTGATCATTATTCATGAAAAAAATGTTTTTTTTATTTGTTTTTTAAATGTGTACCCCTTTCTCCCCACGTTCGTGATATCCAATTGGTAGTTAGTCTTGTCCCGTCGCTGCAACTCCGTACGGACTCGGGAGAGGTGAAGGTCGAGAACCATGCGTCCTCCGAAACACAACCTACCAAGCCGCACTGCTCGCTTAACCCGGAAGCCAGCCGCACCTATGTGTCGGAGGAAACACCGTACAGCTGGCGACCAAAGTCAGCGTGCATGCGTCCGGCCCGCCACGAGTCGCTAGAGCGCGATGGGACAAGGACATCCCAGCTGGCCAAACCCTCCCCTAACCCGGATGATGCTGGGCCAATTGTGCGCCGCCTCATGGGTCTCCCGGTTGCAGCCGGCTGCGACACAGCCCGGTATTGAACCCGGATCTGTAGTGACACCTCTAGCACTGCGAGGCAGTGCCTTAGACTGCTGCGCCACTCGGGAGGCCTTATTAATGAATTTAATTCCATTTCAAATGAATCACTGAATGTAGGATTTTGTAATGATGAAATGATGATACCCCATCTTGTGGCTCTTTTAGGATATTCGTACATTTGTAGTTGGCAGTAGTAAGGGTGATGATCAGACAAACTCATATGTCGAATTTCGATTTTCTTAATTTTAGAAAATAAAGGTGTAGATAGTAAGAGAAAATCGAGTACTCTGTTTGAGTAGAAAGTGTACTCTTGCTTTAGGGATATGTGCTCGCCGGGCATTAATGAGGTTATAATCAGAGAGTATATGTTGGAGAGCCTTGGTTGCGTTTGGATTGTAGTTGGTCTTTATTAGATTTGTCCCACATTCATGTCTGTCCCAATAACTAGTTTGAATTCAGTAAATTCTAACAATATGCAGTTCAGAGAATAAAAAAAGTTGGGATCAAATGAATTTGGAGCATACACGTTAATAAAGGCAATTTTCTTTCCGTTATGGATGCATTTTAAGGAAAGTGAACCTGCCTTTTTGGTCTTCGACTTAACCAAGATGGTGATTTTGAGTTTCTTATGTATCATTATGATTACAGTTTTAGGGCTGATGAAAAAGCAGCCAGTTTGTACAAATGGTTCTGTATTCTATCTGCATCCTTTTGGAGCAGGTGTATTTCTTGGAGCATTGCTATATCAATATGGTTTCTTGCTAGGATATCAAGACAGCTGGAACATTTGATTAGTTGAGTAGGTATCCACTTTAAAATACACTCCGTGGCCAGTTTATTACGTACACCCATCTAGTACAGGGTCAGACCCCCCCCCCCCTTTGCCTCCAGAACAGCCTGAATTCTTTGGGGAATGGAAACGTTGCTCAATTGGTATCAAGGGACTTAACATGTGCCAGGAAAACATTTCCCACAAGTTGTGCGTTCCGAGATGCCGTTCTTCACACCACTGTTGTACTACGCCGTTATTTGTCTATTTGTGGCCCGCATGTTAGCTTGCACGATTCTTGCCATTCTCCTTCGACCCCTCATCAACAAGCTGCTTTTGCCCACAGGACTTGCCACTGACTGGATGTTTTTTGTTTGTTGCACCATTCTTTGTAAACCCTAGACCAGGGTTCCCCAACTGGCGGCCCGCGGGTCATTAGGCCCCCCAAGTTTTCAAAAAACAAAACAAAAACTGGAAATCAGTTCCAATTGATTAGAATTTTGGAAATCTGTTCCCAAGTATTCCCACACATAAGAGGGACGTGATCGTATACAAATGAAAACAAGGTTTGAACTGATTACGTTTTAGTCAAATATCATATCCGTTTGGGATTCTTGCAGTCTACAAATTATCTGTAATTATGTTACGGCCCGCGACCATCCGCTCAAGAAAAAAATTGGCCCACAGCTGAATCAAGTTGATGATCCCTGCCATAGACACTGTCGTGCATGAAAATCCCAGGAGGCCGTCCATTTCTGAGATACTGGAACTGGCACCGACGATCATACCACGCTCAAAGTTGCTTAGGTCACTTGTTTTGCCCATTTTAATGTTTAATCGAACAGTAACTGAATGCTTTGATACCTGTCTGCCTGCTTTATATAGCAAGCCACGGCCATGTCTGTAGGAGCTAACCATTTTCATGAACGGGGTGGTATACCTAATAAACTGGCCAATGGGTGTAAAGTCTTAACGTAAAGTTATTTTGCGAAATAAATTCACGAGAAAGCCACGCATTTCAATGTATGCCACCTTTTATAAAAATATTTTTTTATTTTTAGAAATAAACAAGGAGAAAGATGGAGGAGACCGAAGACAGAGAGGACATCAGAAGCCAAAGTCAAAGGCCTTATTCGGAAATGTATGTGCTTATTCTCCTCACATAAATAATCTTTCCTTAATTTTTTGGCATTTTATTCATGAGTTGTAACAAGATAAATGGTGTTCCCCAGGCAGCGATGATGAGCCCTCTGTGTTGAGCAAGAAGAAGGTTAGTAGTTTCAGACCACTTGTAGAGGCATCTATTTCATAATAAATCATATGTATGGTTCATGCAAGATTTTATGGGTTTAGAGTCCAACTGTGCAGATACAGTATCTCACAAAAGTGAGTACACCCCTCACATTTTTGTAAATATTTGAGTATATCTTTTCATGTGACAACACTGAATAAATTACACTTTGCTACAATGTAAAGTAGTGAGTGTACAGCTTGTATAACAGTGTAAATTTGCTGTCCCCTCAAAATAACACCACACAGCCATTAATGTCTAAACCGCTGGCAACAAAAGTGAGTACACCCCTAAGTGAAAATGTCCAAATTGGGCCCAAAGTGTCAATATTTTGTGTGGCCACCATCATTTTCCAGCACTGCCTTAACCCTCTTGGGCATGGAGTTCACCAGAGCTTCACAGGATGCCACTGGAGTTCTCTTCCACTCCTCCATGACGACATCACGGAGCTGGTGGATGTTAGACTTTGCACTCCTCCACCTTCCGTTTGAGGATGCCCCACAGATGCTCAATAGGGTTTAGGTCTGGAGACATGCTTGGCCAGTCCATCACCTTTACCCTCAGCTTCTTTAGCAAGGCAGTGGTCGTCTTGGAGATGTGTTTGGGGTCGTTATCATGTTGGAATACTGCCCTGCGGCCCAGTCTCCGAAGGGAGGGGATCATGCTCTGCTTCAGTATGTCACAGTACATGTTGGCATTCATGGTTCCCTCAATGAACTGTAGCTCCCCAGTGCCGGCAGCACTCATGCAGCCCCAGACCGTGACACTCCCACCACCATGCTTGACTGTAGGCAAGACACACTTGTCTTTGTACTCCTCACCTGGTTGCCGCCACACACGCTTGACACCATCTGAACCAAATAAGTTTATCTTGGCCTCATCAGACCACAGGACATGGTTCCAGTAATCCATGTCCTTAGTCTGCTTGTCTTCAGCAAACTGTTTGCGGGCTTTCTTGTGCATCATCTTTAGAAGAGGCTTCCTTCTGGGACGTCAGCCATGCAGACCAATTTGATGCAGTGTGCGGCGTATGGTCTGAGCACTGACAGGCTGACCCCACACCCCTTCAACCCCTGCAGCAATGCTGGCAGCACTCATACGTCTATTTACCAAAGACAACCTCTGGATATGACGCTGAGCACGTGCACTCAACTTCTTTGGTCGACCATGGCGAGGCCTGTTCTGAGTGGAACCTTTCCTGTTAAACCGCTGTATGGTCTTGGCCACAGTGCTGCAGCTCAGTTTCAGGGTCTTGGCAATCATCTTATAGCCCAGGCCATCTTTATGTAGAGCAACAATTCTTTTTTTCAGATCCTGATAGAGTTCTTTGCCATGAGGTGCCATGTTAAACTTCCAGTGACCAGTATGAGGGAGTGTGAGAGCGATGACACCAAATTTAACACACCTGCTCCCCATTCACACCTGAGACCTTGTAACACTAATGAGTCACATGACACCGAGGAAAAATGGCTAATTGGGCCCAATTTGGACATTTTCACTTAGGGGTGTACTCACTTTTGTTGCCAGCGGTTTAGACATGAATGGCTGTGTGTTGAGTTATTTTGAGGGGACAGCAAAATTACACTGTTATACAAGCTGTACACTCACTACTTTACATTGTAGCAAAGTGTCATTTCTTCAGTGTTGTCACATGAAAAGATATACTCAAATATTTACAAAAATGTGAGGGGTGTACTCACTTTTGTGAGATACTGTATGTAATGCATGCGATGCAACTAAGAAACAAGTGTGTTTTAGCATGCTAGATTCACATTAGATTCACAAACACTACATACGCACACACGCATACCGACACAACACAAACACACACACATGCACATTACACATGCACACACTTTTACACTCATCATTTGCTGCTGCTACACTGTTCTTTATTTTACTCTTATTGTTATCTATCCTGATGCCTAGTCACTACCCTGCCTTCATGTACATATCTACCTCAAATACCTTGTACCTCTGCACATTGATTACTGGTACTCCCTGTACAGTGGGGAGAACAAGTATTTGATACTCTGCCGATTTTGCAGGTTTTCCTACTTACAAAGCATGTAGAGGTCTGTAATGTTTATCATAGGTACACTTCAACTGAAAGTTGATTTTTAAGTAATTCATTTGCATTTTATTGCATGACATAAGTATTTGATCACCTACCAACCAGTAAGAATTCCGGCTCTCACAGACCTGTTAGTTTTTCTTTAAGAAGCCCTCCTGTTCTCCACTCATTACCTGTATTAACTGCACCTGTTTGAACTCGTTACCTGTATAAAAGACACCTGTCCACACACTCAATCAAACAGACTCCAACCTCTTCACAATGGCCAAGACCAGAGAGCTGTGTAAGGACATCAGGGATAAAATTGTAGACCTGCACAAGGCTGGGATGGGCTACAGGACAAAAGGCAAGCAGCTTGGTGAGAAGGCAACAACTGTTGGCGCAATTATTAGAAAATGGAAGAAGTTCAAGATGACGGTCAATCACCCTCGGTCTGGGGCTCCATGCAAGATCTCACCTCGTGGGGCATCAATGATCATGAGGAAGGTGAGGGATCAGCCCAGAACTACACGGCAGGACCTGGTCAATGACCTGAAGAGAGCTGGGACCACAGTCTCAAAGAAAACCATTAGTAACACACTACGCCGTCATGGATTAAAATCCTGCAGCGCACGCAAGGTCCCCCTGCTCAAGCCAGCGCGTGTCCAAGCCCATCTGAAGTTTGCCAATGACCATCTGGATGATCCCGAGGAGGAATGGGAGAGGGTAATGTGGTCTGATGAGCCAAAAATATAGCTTTTTGGTCTAAACTCCACTCGCCATGTTTGGAGGAAGAAGAAGAATGAGTACAACCCCAAGAACACCATCCCAACCGTGAAGCATGGAGGTGGAAACATCATTATTTGGGGATGCTTTTCTGCAAAGGGGACAGGACGGCTGCACCGTATTGAGGGGAGGATGGATGGGGCCATGTATCGCGAGATCTTGGCCAACAACCTCCTTCCCTCAGTAAGAGCATAGAAGATGGGTCGAGGCTGGGATCTTCCAGCATGACAACGACCCGAAACACACAGCCAGGGCAACTAAGGAGTGGCTCCGTAAGAAGCATCTCAAGGTCCTGGAGTGGCCTAGCCAGTCTCCAGACCTGAACCCAATAGAAAATCTTTGGAGGGAGCTGAAAGTCCGTATTGCCCAGCGACAGCCCCGAAACCTGAAGGATCTGGAGAAGGTCTGTATGGAGGAGTGGGCCAAAATCCCTGCTGCAGTGTGTGCAAACCTGGTCAAGACCTACAGGAAACGTATGATCTCTGTAATTGCAAACAAAGGTTTCTGTACCAAATATTAAGTTCTGCTTTTCTGATGTATCAAATACTTATGTCATGCAATAAAATGCAAATTAATTACTTACAAATCATACAATGTGATTTTCTGGATTTTTGTTTTAGATTCCGTCTCTCACAGTTGAAGTGTACCTATGATAAAAATTACAGACCTCTACATGCTTTGTAAGTAGGAAAACCTGCAAAATCGGCAGTGTATCAAATACTTGTTCTCCCCACTGTATATAGCTCCATTCATGTTTATTTTATTGTATTCCTCTTGTGTTACTATTTTATTTTTAAACTGCATTTTTGGGAAGGGCTCGAAAGCAAAGCAAGCATTTCACAGTAAAATCTACACCAGTTGTATTCGGCGCATGTGACATAACATTTGATTTAATTTTATATTGTTGGTTAGAAATATGTTAATCAGATCTAGCCTTTCCCATGTTCGTATTTGCTCAGCCAAGAGTTTTCGATAATACTCTGGCATAGAATAACCCTAGACCAGGGTTTGTTCCCAATGGGTGCTTGTCTGGTATTTGCAACAGACAAGCCTCCTTTTGAACGGTTTTCTCTCTTTTCCAGGTGAGAGGACCTCTGTGCTCTTGGTCTCCGGCCCAGACAGGCACAGCAATGGGGACTATAACACAGTGCATGTGAGTAGGCCACTTTGTTAACATTTTGATTTGTAGCTCACCGAGCAGAAACACAGTAACTACTTCTTATGGTACTTAACAATTTGTTTGAAACCCTGTTATAATCATCTTTATCATAACAAAGTTGAAATAGATGGAGACTGAAGTTTGTTTTTGACTTTAAAAAAGACAACCAATGAAAGATGTCCTTTTATGTGTGTATATTGTGTCCTTTGTCTACTCTGCAGTGCAGAACCCCTTTGGGTGCCCGAGGAGGAGCCGTCTGAGGATGACTGTAAACAGTGTAGCCGCAAAACACAGGACTGCCCATTTCTGCCTGTTGCTGTACCCGTTCCTGCCAGTGGCAACTCGAAGTGAGTTGGTCCGCACACAATTAATGTATATAGGTGGAGTGTGTATATATTGTAGGTAGAGGTTGCAGGATGAGTTAAAGACCCTGTGCAAGGTGATTGTTTTTTCAATAGAAACAGTGAGCAATGTTTTAGTGAGTAGTGATTTTGAGTCCATTTTTGAGAGTATGAGTGAAATTGGTTAGCGCAATTTGTGTATATCTGATCTGATATAACTGCCCTCCAGGCAGTTCTTCCATCCCTCTGAGTGGAGTAGCAGCCCCTTTCCTCTGAGACCCCTCTCTCCTTTCTCTACTGCTGCTTCACCTCTTGGCTCGGGGCATTTTGGTGAGTCCTGCTTTGAAATGCTTATCAACCATTTAGTGAGTCTGTTCAAAGGAACCCTCTCTGATTTTTTTTCTTCTCTCTCCCAAAACCCGGTATAAATGTTAACTTGAATCACTGAGTTTGAATGAGGTCACGCAAAGTGACTGTAAGCTGCTAAGCTACACTAAGCTACATTGTGGGAGTAAGCTACTTTTTTTGAATAATTTCCATCATGTGTCTGGGTTGTGCAGTACCCTGGCATCAGGAGTTACGTTTTGTGAAGGCACCAAAACCAAAACCTTTAATCCATAGGTTATGCCTAATTTTATGCTACGTAGGACCATTGTTAAGTTTCTCACAATACTTCTAATATTCATGATTATGTCTCATAATAGTCTTTCAGGGAAGAGTTTGCGCAGTCACCTGCCCCAAAGGAGGGGAGAAGAAGGGCACCCGTGGAACTGGCTCCAAAGGCCCCTCCAAACAGACAGAGGCCCTGACGACTAGGCGCTCTGGCCGCCACAGCAGGGCTGAGGAACAAGCTCCTACACAAGACCCTGCATCTTCGCAGTCCCACTCTTCAGATTCCGACACTTCCACAAACCCACCTACGAAAGCGGGCAAAAGCACTGCAGCCGCTGGTAAGAAGGGCAAACGGGCAGCTCAGCGAAAGCCCAGCGCCAAGAAGAAAGCCCCAGCCAGAAAAAAGGCCTCCAAAGTTGTCCTCAGTAGCCCATCAGGAAGTGAGGAAGCCAATGAGGAAGAGGAGGAATTAGAACAGCAGAGGAAAGAGGTAGAGGAAAGTGAGCAGCTCTCAGACACTGCAGTGAGCCCACAGGCTGTGCAGCGCAGCTCCAGCCCTACTGAGGAGGAAGCCAGTCCCGAACCGTCTGCTTGTGAAGCCCTGAAGGACACTGAGGACCAGCCATGTAAAGATTATGATCTTTCTGAGGAAGAGAAACGGGGGAAGGAGGAAGAGGAGGATGGTGAGGAAGAGGACCAGAAGTCACCGTCGTCAGATGTAGAGCTGAATACCCCTGGGCTCCAGGACCAAATAGACCAAATAGAAGACCCAGAGAAAAGCAACTCACCCACCTCTTCCAACTCACCAGAGAGACCATTGGAGAGCCCCCAGTCTGGGCAGTCAGGACAACTTGGGGAGGAAGATGCTGACACCATGGAAGCCACTGCTGATCCAACAGAAGTGAAATCAGATGATGAAGCCTCAGTGGAGGAAGAGAAAGCAGAGGCCTCTCCCTGCCCCATTGCAGAGCCTGAATCTTGCTCTGGCTCTGCTCGCTGTGACTCTCCAGATGGGAATACGTCCCAGAAAGTTCAAGGCACCTCAGAAGCAAAGGTGTCTGAGGAGGACAGGCCGCATGATCAAAAGGATGTCACAAATGAGAAATCAGCAGCCAGCAGCAAAGAGGACGGTCTGTCTGAGGATGACACAGAAGCTATACCGATGGACTGTGATTCACCCAGCAGTGAGCGCAGCACCAACCTGGCCTCAGATCCACAAAAGGAGACTGAAAGTACAGCTCACGAGTCCACAAGCCAGGCCCCTGAAGACGAGAGGAATGGTAGCAGGCAGGAGCGGGAGAGCTCGGTCGGAGAGGAAAAGGTAGAGGAAAGGAAGAATGGCAGGCAGCGGAAGTCGCGCTTCCACTCTGCCGCCACCACTTGGTCTCCCAAGAGAGAGTCGAAGCAGGACTCGTCAAGGAGGTCGCGCTCCAGATCTCGGGAGCGCAACAGAGAGCGTCAGGCCTCGGGCAGCCCCCCCTCCAGCCGCAGCAGGGAACGGGACGCTCTCAGGACGGACCGTAGCCGTGACTGTAGCCGTGAGAGGAAAAACAGGAAGCGCTCTAAGAGCCGTTCCAGATCTCGCTCCAGGTCCAGAAACAGGTCCTACCGAAGAGGGTCGTCCCCGGAGCGCCCTGACTCAGGGGGACAGTCACCACGGAAGAGGGATCGCTGGACTGGAGATGGATGGAGGGCTGGGCCGGGTAGCGACTCCTCTCGAAGGAATTTCCCAGAGAGGCCGGCAAGAGATTCGGGCCGCTCTGAAAACGGTGGCTTTGCAGAGGTTTCCCCCAGCAGGGAAAATCCTGACTGGGTTATGGAGAAGGCGCGCGCTGATACAGAGGCCAGGGTGACAAGTGGCCCTCGCTGGGAAGATAAAGGCTGGGGCGCAGATCGTGGACGAGGCACAGGACGAGGCCGGGGTGCCTACGGAACCTCCAATCAACAGGGGGAGCAGGCAGAAAACCGCTGGCAGCCCAGAAACGCATTCTCAGGGTCCTCAAACAATTCAGGGAGTGACGCGTACAGCCGATTCAACGAGAACCGGGGCGGCCGCAGGAAGGAGCCTGAGATGGGCGAATCGATGATGGACCGCTCCGGCTGGTCATCAGCTTCCAGCTGGGCTGTGCGGAGGACACTCCCAGCAGACGTGCAGAACTATTACTCCAGGAGAGATCGAGGGGGAGGTGCAGGCTCTGGCAGCTGGAGCAGGCAGGAGGAGACGTCAACAGCAGGTCAGAACCCTTCTTTAGATTGTGTTTCATTGAGTGTATGCACTCATTACTGTTACTAGTTTCGCTGTGCATATTGAAATGGTATTGCTGATGTCTGTTGCGCAGTTGATGTGGATCCCACTTCTGCCACCAATGTACAACTTAATAAAAGCCCAGGATGTACTTCAGGTAATCTGATATTATTCTTTATTTGTTTTTGTCTATTTCAGACCCACCTCAGAGTGAGCCAAATGCCCATGGAGAAGCTCCACCCGCCCTGAATGTCATGCCTCCCCAACTGAACGTCCTGCATTACCCAATGGGCCCACGAGGCCCACCTGTCAGCCTGCAACCACCCCCCTTCGGGATGCCTCCTCAGGTCCCCATGCACCTCCACTCCTCAGTGCCTCTCCTGCAGGTCCCTGTGACAGCTGCCCAGGGCCTCCCGCCACCACCTCCACCACCACCTCCCATGCAGCAGGGCAGCATGACAGCCATACAGGCAGATAGCCGCACAACACAGGTAAGGACAGGAGTATTTTACATCCTTTGTCAAAATATAATATTCTGGACCCAATCAATCTGTTTGAGTATTTTCACTTCTCTCATACTTAATTCAATCAACTGTAGATAGTGTATTTCCGGATAGCACTTTCAGAAATGTGTTGAATTTGCATAGTAGTGCGTCCCGGTCTCTTTCCCAGATGATGAGCAGCATGGCAGTCCATGGCAAAGCCCCCTTCATGCCCACCATGACCAAAGTAGGTGGCGCCACCACAGCCCAGGCCTACAGCATGGCCATGCCATCCTCCACCACCCAGCACAGCAGGGCCGCCCACCCAGACAGCTCCAAGAAAGAAAAGGTAATGTCACCGCCACTAATAACAGCCACAGCACCAGGCATTGTTCAAATCAAATGTTATTGGTCACATGCAGATGTTATTGCGGGTGTAGCGAAATGCTTGTGCTTCTAGCTCTGACAGTGCAGGAATATCTAACAAGTAATATCTAACAATTTCACAACATATACCCAATACACACAAATCTAAGTAAGGAATGGAATTAAGAATATATACATATATGGACAATATATGGACAAACAATTACAGAGCGGCAGGGACTAAGATACAGTATAATATTATAGAATACAGTATATACATATGAGATGAGTAATGCAAGATATGTAAACATTAAAGTAACTAGTGTTCCATTTCTTAAAGTGGCCAGTGATTTCAATAGGCAGCAGCAGCCTCTAATGTGCTAGTGATGGCTATTTAACAGTCTGATGGCCTTGAGATAGAAGCTGTTTTTCAGTCTCTCGGTCCCAGCTTTGATGCACCTGTACTGACCTCGCCTTCTCGATGATAGCAGGGTGAACAGGCAGTGGCTCGGGTGGTTGATGTCCTTGATTATCTTTTTGGCCTTCCTGTGACATCGGGTGCTGTAGGTGTCCTGGAGGGCGGGTAGTTTGCCCCCGGTAATGTGTTCGGCAGACCGCACCACCCTCTGGAGAGCCCTGCGGTTGCGGGCGGTGCAGTTGCCGTACCAGGCGGTGAAACGGCCCAACAGGATGCTCTCAATTGTGCATCTGTAAAAGTTTGTGAGGGTTTTAGGTGCCAAGCCAAATGTCTTAAGCCTCCTGAGGTTGAAGAGGCTCTGTTGCGCCTTCTTCACCACACTGTCTGCTTGGGTGGACCATTTCAATTTGTCAGTGATGTGTACGCCAAGGAACTTGAAGCTTTCTACCTTCTCCACTGCGGTCCCGTCGATGTGGATAGGGGGGTGCACCCTCTGGTGTTTCCTGAAGTCCATGATCATCTCCTTTGTTTTGTTGACGTTGAGTGAGAGGTTATTTTCCTGGCACCACACTCCCAGTGCTCTCACCTCCTCCCTGTAGGCTGTCTCGTCATTGTTGGTAATCAAGCCTACTACTGTTGTGTCGTGCAAACTTGATAATTGAGTTGGAGGCATGCTTGGCCACGCAGTCATGGGTGAACAGGGAGTACAGGAGGGGGCTGAGCACGCACCCTTGAGGGGCCCCAGTGTTGAGGATCAGCAAAGTGGAGATGTTGTTTCCTACCTTCACCACCTGGGGGTGGCCCGTCAGGAAGTCCAGGACCCAGTTGCACAGGACAGGGTTCAGACCCAGGGCCTCAAGCATAATGATGAGCTTGGTGGGTACTATGGTGTTGAATGCTGAGCTATAGTCAATGAACAGCATTCTTACATAGGTATTCGTCTTGTCCAGATGGGATAGGGCAGTGTGATGGTGATTGCATCGTCTGTGGATCTATTTT
>NW_025538879.1:0-16068 GCF_020615455.1 Coregonus clupeaformis | reverse complement strand
TAAGGCTGAACGATTTTGGAAAATAATCTAATTGCGATTTTTTGCCCCCAATATTGCGATTGCGATTTAATATGCGATTTAATTTATTTATCCTTTTTCCCCCTACAAAACATAATGAATGATTTAAATATGACCAACACAATAGTATATACATTTAGTGTGAAATGTTCTTTCCCATAGGCTGGGTCTATTTGTTAGAATTAAATTCAAACATGTATGACTTGAAATAAATGACATTTTTATTGAACTGCTCATTACAGAAACATCTGTGGCTTTGCCACTGTGCATTTAAATAATTTAAACAAAGGCATGAACTTTGTAAACACTGTGTGCAAAAGGTACAGTCTTAAGAAAAAAATAATTTTAAATTGTATGTATCTTACTGCTCCCAAGTCAGTAACATTTCACACAACTGAAACAAGGAATTTGCTTTGAAAATATTTTGTAAAATCAAAGTAAATAAAGTTATAAATAAAAATGAGAAATGCACTTTTAATTTAGACAAACTATTTTTTTATAAACGATTTGAATATTATAATATAAAATAGATGAGCCTCACTTATCTCAAGTACACAACAATAACACACCACACAGACTAAAGTTCACTACGAGTATGGCACTGCCAGCCATACTTATCCAACAGTTCTGATCAATAAAATGGACTGTAAGACTCTGGTACGGCTCAGCTGTGCGGCTTGACCACATATCAGTAGTGCTAGCAAAAAACTCCACCGTTTTAAGTTCCGCGGCGACTTTCTCTTTGCACTTTTTTGTACAGCTCCGGTATGGCAGTCTGACTGAAGTATGTGCGGGAGGGTATACTGTAACGTTTATCAAGCGTATGTATTAATGCCATGAACCCAGGCTTGGTCACCGTGCTGAGAGGGACATCATATCTTTGGCTATGAACTCGGTTATTGTCCGAGTGATTTCTCCGTGCCGTTTTGAATTACGTTCATACGGAGTGACACTTTCGAACATTTCTGTCAGTGATCCCTGTCTTGAGGTATTTGGCTTGTCTCGCGCACTGATGCTCGGCATTTTGGTCATACAACTGTCATGCATTGATTTGTGGTATTTTTTAAGTGCTGAAACAGGTTTGTAGTGTTACCCCGTGAAGTAGCAATCGGAGCACGGCATGCTCTGCACAACACCTGACGCTGCTCAGCATCTTCTTTTTAAAACCAAAATAGTTCCACACCACCGACGTGCTGTTCCTCTTCGATATTAAAGTATCAGCTGTGTCAGTTTCTGACTGTTCCGTCGAGCAAGAGGCCATTGCGCTGGACAGCATGAAAAGTCGCGTCACGTGACCACCTCAAATCGCGCACGTTGCGATTAGAAAATCGCGTTCAGTCAAATCGCGATATTATCGCGAATGCAATTAATCGTTCAGCCCTAGTGTAGAGAATCATTGTACCATCTAAACCACTGTTAAATATATTTTCCATAACCAAAATGATTGTATTTTCAGCTGTTTGAAGCTGTTGTACAAAACCTAAAGTAAGACGCAAAAACGAAACTTATGAATGGGAAGCATAGAAATAGCGCACATAGAACATATCTACTGCTTTTTAGACTTGCGTTCAATGAGAATGACAGATTTATAACTCACATTTCTATGTGAATTTGGTCGGGTCACATCCAAAAAGTTACATATTGCAGCTTTAACTCAACATTTCTGTCACGTTGCAGCTAGCTAATTGCTGAGATTGTTCAGCAGTTGACAGTAGTAATGTTCTGGGTTTGTTTCTCCCTGGTTGGATTTTAGTTCTGTAGCTAATCTCACACCAAAGGGGTGATCTGAAAGAGTCCAGATGACTTCCCACATCTCCCTCCCTGGCTAACAAAAGACACTGACTATGGGTGAGATTAAACTTCATAAAAGACCAATTAAGGAGAGCTGGAGTAGAACAAAGAAGCTCAGAGAGACACAGTGGAACAGCTTTCTACAAGATCAAGAAACCTCACTGATTACTGAGGGAAAACAGTGGTACAGTTGGCATGGTTTGATAGGCATCGTAACTAAACCAGTGTGTGTGTCTCTGTGTATGTTTAGAACAAAGGGTTTAGAATTAAGTCAACCTCAAATCAAAGGCAGCTGTGTTTCTCTGTGATTGTTTCTGTTTAACTGATAGGGACTCAATGGTAACAAATCTGACGGAGATAACTCATTATATTTATAAGGATTTATAACGAGTTTATAAAGAGTTCATAAAGAGTAGTTCACAATTATCATCATGTGCTGAAGGAAACACACTTTTGGTCCTGGTTACAGGTCTGTTTTCAAAGTGCACAATCTCCATTCAGCATGTTTACTGTCTGTTGTGTTTTAGTGGTTATTTTCCTCTTTGTGGTTCTGTTGTTCAATCTTTACTAATTTACAACCCATTTCTCTCTCCCCATCTCAGCACTCAAGTCACATCCTTATAATAAACTCTGGACAGTAAATGGTTTGCATGCATCTCCATGTCAGTCAGACTGGGAGCTCCTCCTGCCCACTAAAGACTGGGAAAGATACCAAACAAAAGGTCAGCTCTCACTCACACTTCTAAAAACGCACTCAAATATGCTCTGACGCAAAAGTACACGCATCGACTGCAAAAATAATATGACCAACATCTACTGTCAGGTCACACTCTCTAACATCTGCCTTATTAACCATATCAATGTTAGGATCCTCATTGGTTACAGAGTAATACAAACGCACACACACATACACACTCAGTGACTAATCCGCAGTGGGAGGTGGACAGCTTGACTCTGGAGGACAGTCAGTCTGAATGGTAGAACAGATTCAGGCTAAAAAAACATCCAAAGATCAGCACATCCAAGCCCAGATACAAGAGAATACCTGCCCTGCATGGGTCTTGTGATGTCACGAGAGGCTACACAGCTTTCAGCGGGATTGCTCAAGTAGTGCAAGGAGACCAGGTTCAACCAAAACAAGGATTTTATTAAAGGTCTTGGGAAACTAACGAAAGTATAACACAATTCTGTTCTCTGGTGGCTCTTTAAGGGTTAACAGTTCAGGGATGTCTCTTCCACATCCAAAATCATAACTCTCCCTCGCTCAAATAACGTTTCCCCAGTCTTACTGTATTCCACGTTGCAGCTAGTGGCCAACCCAGCAAAACGTCCTTCCAAATGTCCCACACGTATTTCCACAGGTGCATATATCCAAAGGTGAGTATTTCCCAAAGGTAAGTATCTCCAAATCCTTATATTCCTCATGGAAGTGGACGTGCAGCACTCTTGTCCTCCAGAGAGTCCAGGTTGGAGACCATGTCTCTTCCCCTTCAACAAACCTTCAGCTCATCAGCTCCTGATTGGTTTCAGCTGCGTGGGGAAGATTGGCCATAGAGGGTTGGAGTTCCCGACCATACCAGCAGATGGAGCCATAGCTGTCTGGGTTTGCAGCCATCTCAGGGGGATGTAACGTCCCTCCAGGACACAGCCTCTCGTGACATCACACATCCCCCTCCTCGGGACCGACGTCCCTCGTCGGGGTAAAGGCAGCGAAGAAGGCATCACGCCGGGAGAGGGCGTCCGCATTGCCGTGGTGCTTGCCAGCCTGCTCTCTCTTCAACTCCTCCACCTCTAGGACCAGGGACTCAGCCTCCTGTTGTCTCTCCTTGAGTTTCTTACTGAACGCATCAGCCTTGGTTTTAGCAGAGTTTAGCTTCTGTTGAGCAGCTTTCAGTTCCTTCTCTCTCTCTGCCTCCGCATTCTTCATCTTGTTCTCCAACACCTTGTACTTCTCCTCTGCCTTCTTCTGGACCTCCTTACTACTGCGCAGGGTCTCCTCACACTCCTCGATGGTCCTGCGCAGCCTCTCCAGCTCCTCCTGTTGCTTATGGAAGGAGCTCTGTTGGAGTTTAGCCTGGAGGATATCTAACTCTTCTGTCTCATGTCTAACTGTTGCTTTAACAAACGATACCTCTCAGCGGTCCCCTTCAGACCAGACAGTTCTTTGTCCAGATTCTGTAGCTCCGTCTCTGTGTCGGTCTGGGCACCTGCCATCCCTATCAGAGCCCGGGCGGGAGTGAGTAATTCGGAGGATTGCACCGGAGCCTTCCCAGGATGAGTTTTGCCTCTCCGTTTCCGAGGTACTCGGTTATCCTCTCCTGAGACTCTCTCCAGAGTGGGTAAAAGGCTGGGCAGTCTCGTCCAATTAGGACAGGGACGGGGAGGGAATCAACCACCCCGCCGGCCGTGTGTATGGTTCCCCGTGTGCTGGTCATTGTAAGTTCAGTAATGGGGTATTCTCTGGTGTCCCCATGGACACAGGAAACTGGGAGGACTTTCCCGGGGTCAGACACGTTGGGCCCACCAAATCCTTACGCACCAGGGTGGCCCGGCTACCAGAATCCAGTAAGGCCTCCACATCATGGTGATTCACAGTTACCGGGCAGGTGGGGGTCGATCTGGGCCGCCATCTACGACTCCCAAGAGCGAGGCAAAACGGTGTGTGGGTGCTGAGCTGGAGGACTCCGCAGTGGGCATAGGTTCATCGGCTGGTTTCCCACACTGCCAGGAGATATGTCCCATCTCCCCCACACCGGTAACACTGTCGTGTTCCCCCTCCTGGTGTACTCTTCTTGGACCCGCCTGGTTTCTGGCTCCCCCTGGAGCCGGGATAAGTCCTGACGTGGCTGGGTTCGAGACCTTGGGGTCCTTTGGACGGAGTTCTTCCCATTTGTGGTGGGGCCGCCTCCTGGGGTCTTTTTCGGGAAGCATTCAGCATCTCCGCTGTGGCCTGGTACTTTTCCACAGCTTCCACGGTCAGATCAGCCGTGGTCAAGGCCTGTTGACTGATGAACCGTTTTGCCTCATAAGGCAGGGCGCGTAGGTAACGATCCACCACAACGGCCTCCACCACCGCCGCTGCTGTATTCCTCTGCGGATCCAGCCATTTCCTTGCCGATTCGGACAAGTTCATGCATCTGCGCCCGAGAGGTTGGTCTGGTTGGAAGGTCCAACTGTGAAAGCGCTGGGCCATACCAAACTTTGTGAGTCCATATCTGCTGAGGATCTCAGACTTCAGGGCATCATAGTCAGTAACCTGGTCAGGGCCCAGGTCCCGGACAGCATTCAGCGATTCCCGGTTAGAAAGGGGGCTAACAGACCAACCCACTGTTGCTTGGGCCAGGCTTCCCTAGTGGCCGTGGCCTCAAATGCATGCAGGTATGCCTCAATGTCATCGGTAGCTCCCATCTTAGATATAAAGTCACTTGCCTTTATTGGGCGGGTATTTTGGACAACCCTCTGTCTCTGCAACTGCAATTCCTCTGCCTTCAGAAGGTTGGCTTTCTTTTGCTCCTCCAAGAGAGCCACGTTTGCTTGCATCTGGGCTTGCTGGCCAGCAACAAGGGCTTTCAACATGTCCTCCATTTCAGTCGGCGGGGAGCCTACGGCCAACTTGGAAAAACTGGGTGATCAAACCTTCGGTATCCTCCTCTGACATGCACTATTAACGCTTGAGCGTGCCTGTATTCTCCACCATCTGTGATGTCACGAGAGGCTACACAGCTTTCAGCGGGATTGCTCAAGTAGTGCAAGGAGACCAGGTTCAACCAAAACAAGGGATTTTATTAAAGGTCTTGGGAAACTAACGAAAGTATAACACAATTCTGTTCTCTGGTGGCTCTTTAAGGGTTAACAGTTCAGGGATGTCTCTTCCACATCCAAAATCATAACTCTCCCTCGCTCAAATAACGTTTCCCCAGTCTTACTGTATTCCACGTTGCAGCTAGTGGCCAACCCAGCAAAAACGTCCTTCCAAATGTCCCACACGTATTTCCACAGGTGCATATATCCAAAGGTGAGTATTTCCCAAAGGTAAGTATCTCCAAATCCTTATATTCCTCATGGAAGTGGACGTGCAGCACTCTTGTCCTCCAGAGAGCCCAGGTTGGAGACCGTGTCTCTTCCCTTCAACAAACCTTCAGCTCATCAGCTCCTGATTGGTTTCAGCTGCGTGGGAAGATTGGCCATAGAGGGTTGGAGTTCCCGACCATACCAGCAGATGGAGCCATAGCTGTCTGGGTTTGCAGCCATCTCAGGGGGATGTAACGTCCCTCCAGGACACAGCCTCTCGTGACATCACAGTCTCCTCTTTCATTCTGACACATCCTCCTCTCCCTCTCTTTCACCAGCCAAGGAAACCAGACATATCGAGGGGTACAGTTCAAGATCTTCCTTCCACTGTTCTCTGCTCTTAAAGGCTCAAGACGGGATTTGAAATGCAAAAACCTTTGAAATAGGTTTTAGGTTCCACATTGAAATAAGACCTTGTATGATGAAATGGTGAAACTAGTGTGAGCATGCAATGTGTATACTCTCTCTGTGTGTGTGTGTGTGTGTGTGTGTGTGTGTGTGTGTGTGTGTGTGTCTGAATCACAGCACACAGGCATGGGAAGTCCCTCTGTCTCACAACTATGTGCTTCAGATCATCACCTACTGCAGTGGTTCCCAACCAGGGGTACTAAGACCCCTGGGGATACTTGGACTATCCACAGGGGGTACTTGAGAAGACTCATGAGACCATAGGCTTACTGGTCAAATGCACATGAGGGGGTACTACATGGGTACTCCGGGCAGAGCACAATTCAGTTGGTGGTATAGTAACTGAAAAAGGTTGGGAACCTACTGCACACACACACATATTAAACCACACACACACACCCTCTCACTTTCCGTCAGCCCGTTTCTAATTTCTACTTGACTTGATAGCAGTCTCTCCTCGGCACCCTTTGGCAGAAATGACCCTCTCCATAAGTGTCATTCTCTGTCCCTGTCCTATTTGATAGGCTGTGGCCTCATTCCCTCTCCTCTGTGTGCCCCCTCTCACAGTGAGTGGCGTGTGGGTGGAGGTGCAGGGGAGAGCACTTGGGTCGCCTGCCCCCCTCCCCCCCCTCCGCCTGCCTGTCAGTGTGTCACGGGACATTGGTGCATGGCTTGGGGGATTGGTGGTTGTGGGCTGTTTTTTTAATCATTCCCATCATCAACACAGACTACTGTCCACCTGTCACATTTCCATGTGCATCACATCTCATTTGTGACTAAAATATTCTTGATAATCAACCCAGACCCACTCAGAAACCCATCTGCCTAGGACGAGGCCACAGTCTGCAGAGACAACTTCATCAGAGAGAGAGAGAGAGTGAGAGGGGGAAAGAGAGAGAGAGAGAGAGAGAGAGAGAGAGAGAGAGAGAGAGAGAGAGAGAGAGAGAGAGAGAGAGAGAGAGAGAGAGAGAGAGAGAGAGAGAGAGACTATTTGCACATAATTATAACACTGTATATAGACATAAAATGACATTTGAAATGTCTATATTATTTTGGAACTTTTGTGAGTGTAATGTTTACTGTTATTTTTGTTTTGTTTATTTCACTTTTGTTTATTATCTATTTCACTTTCTTTGGCAATGTAAACATATGTTTCCCATGCCAATAAAGCCCTTAAATTGAATTGAGAGAGAGAGAGAGAGAGAGAGAGAGAGAGAGAGAGAGAGAGAGAGAGAGAGAGAGAGAGAGAGAGAGAGAGAGAGAGAGAGAGAGAGAACAAGTGTTGCTGGAGAGCAGAGGCCGATTGGCCTGTAGATTATAGCTGCGTCACTCGGATGCCTGTTTAACTCTTCAAGGGGCTAATCATGGGATTAAGCCACAGAGGATGATGGCTGGGGGTGTCAGTGAGGGGGGAGGATTGCTTTAAATGCAAATCCTTTTCTTATAAAAATCGGTTCCATTTAATAGGATTTCTGGGAAGAGATCCGCATTTCCGCGGCAGGGGAGACAGTCGGCAAGTCCTGACTGCATTGCCGCACTCACACAGCAGAGAGAGAGAGGCGATGGAAAGAGTAACAAAATAAAAGAGTTCAGGGGAGGGGGAACGAGGCCCTAACTCTTTCACATAAGGGCCTCTTGTATTCTGAATAAAAAACATTATTTCAGCATTTGCTGGTTTTAGACACTGAGTTTATGGGTTGTGAAGCAGAATGTCACTCATTGCGGCACTCTATCCACAGAGAAGGTATGAAGAGAGAGAAAGACAGAGGGAGTGATGAGAAAAAAGAGGAGATGGAGGAAAAGTAACAGAGAGAGGATGAGCCTTTAGAGTGGTGTCTTTTGGGGGGTTAGTTAATCTTGTAGGCTGATTGTGAAGGCTCACTGGCTCACTCGGGTGGAAGTCTGTTTTTTCTTCAAACTCTTCTCGACAAAGACCACTAAATATCTGTTATACGATATGCGCAGGGATCAACCTTTGTTTAATCATTCACACACACACACACACACACACGCACACACACACACACGCACGCACACACACACTAATCTCAGAGGGTTTGGGGCCCTTTTGAGGATTTTACCCTGTGGACCGAATCCAATCTACCCCCCACGAACGCCAAGCTTAACTTGGCCAAATTAATAATTACCAGCATTGCCCTTTTTTTATACCTTCACAGTCCTGCAGTGACCACATGGAGGTAACACTTCAAAAATCATCAAATGCTGTTTGAATATTATTTAAAAAGTCAATAAGATCTTTAACAGCTGTTGGATTCTGGCTTGAAATATACTTATTAATGTTACTATACTAGAACTTATTGATTACTTTACATGTATAAGAAATGTATATGTTGGGGGTCAATGAAGGGTGAATAGGAACTCTGTGTATAGAAAGTTACTGAGTAAGACAAGCGAATGTGCAGAAAGTTAATATTCTGTTCAAACATGTTATTGCTGAATATTCATATTTCTAAGGAAGGAGGCAAAGAGCAACAGTCTAGTTTCAGTTACTGATAAGGCAGGCAAGTTGCAGTGGAACTAGGGATGTGGAACTCAGCACGAAAGAAGGATAACAGTTGAAGAGAGAAGACACTGGTGGGAGGGGGGCCATAGGGGCCCACCCCGAAGACCATCTGACTACAGTCCTATCCCATACACACTCACTTCCACGCCCATGAGGGTCCTAGACTTAGGCAGGGCCATCACAATACCAGTAAGAGGAATTGACCTAAGGATTGTTTATCTTTGACATGCAAGGAGATGACTCCGCTTAGTCGGAGGGTATACATATGTGCTTGTGTGACTTGTATGTTGTGCTTGCAGCTGAGGCACCCAGTGGGTTGAATAAACTTGGTTTGAGCTTTTTCTAGTCGCCAGTTTGAGTTTTTACTTTGTTTGTTCAGAACCTAACACAGCTAAGGGAAAGAGGTGACATTCAATAGATTAGCCTAACTCCCAGCCTACTGTTTCTCTTCCTTCTCAACCTGTTGAGTTGAGAAGGGAATTAGGGAACAGATGTTAGAGGTGGGTTTTTTACAGGAAAACGATACAGTCTAGGCCTAGATCCTCATAACTCTTCTCAATGGTAAGTGAAGCAGGCCTACAAAGTATCGTTGCAGGCCTGGATGCAGAGTGAATCGTAATAGTTAAAATACTTATTGAGGCAGGGGACAACAAGACCTCTAAAATGACCTTAACTGATGGGGGAAAAAACTGAAACATAATCATGAATTGATTTTGGCGTTACTGTGGCTAATTAAAGTGACCTTGTAGCAGGCATACCAAACTAATCCCTTCAAGTCTCCTGTAATACCATAGCCGTGCTCGGGTGTTATCGATGCCTGTCAAACAGAACCATGTTAATTGTTTGTAGATAGAAGGGACCAGGTGTCACCATTTCAGCATGTAATGTGGAACTAATCCGAGCCATGCCGTTCAGGATTGATTGGTAGTGGAACACCACAGAACTGGGCAGGGTGGATATATACCAGCCTCTGGGTCACCTTTCCAGAACGCACATGCTCCCACACACACAGACAAGCACAAATTCAACAATGTGCACACACACACACACACACACAACCACACACACATACACACACACCTAATTCATTGTCACCTCTCTATCTTAAATTAATCCATGTATGTATGTTGTCTTGGACTGTTTTTAAAAGACATATAAAGATATACAGTATATATATAAAGAAACTTGCAAGAAGTGAAAAGTGAATCTTCATTAATGGTGAAGTCTCACTCAGAGTTTAATTGCAATAGTTAGATAGTGGAGGCTTATGATTCTTCATACAAATAAAAATACTATACAGTAAAAATGTAGGAGTGTAGGATTGATTAGCCATCATGATGTACAACTAGCATGTCACATTGTAACAAGCACGTGTAAAAAATGTTTTTACTAAATGACACATGCATACAAAAACACGACAACATATGCACTATACACACGTACACATGGATTTTGTGTTATAGATATGTGGTAGTAGAGTAGAGGCCTGAGGGCACACAAATCTGTAATGAATGTATTGTAATGTTTTTAAAATGTATAACGGCCTTAATTTTGCTGGACCCCAGGAAGAGTAGCTGTTGCCTTGGCAGCAGCTAATGGGGATCCATAATAAATACAAATACAAAACAGTGCAGTTGTTACAATGTAATATGTGATGCTGTTACAATGTAACAATAATCTGAAGTTGAAGACAAAAGAGGGCTAAATCATATTTTTCAATAAGCTATTAGGTAGCCTAATAACCCCACAGTACATTTTTCGTCGACAATAAGCATGGCGACAGCACATGAAACAGCCTTTTATTTGAGAACGTTGTAGAGGTAATACGAACCCATCCGACCTACCTTCCTCTGCTGTCGACAGAAGCAAACACTCCAGCAGGACCAGCCAAAGTGGGGCAATTCGACTGGATATGAACTCCATAATGGCATCCAGAATATCCGTAATATGAACGAACTCCAACGATTGTGTGTCAAAAAAGTTAAACTGTTAATTTATTGGCACGGTCAGCTGGGCCGTTACCCATTGGCCGCAACACTGACCACATCTGACACCGACAACAGTTCAAACACCAGTTTCACTGGGGAATGAGTGAAAAAATGTGTGGTCACAACATTACAAGGAAAACCTCGCTTTGACTGACGGACGGTGGGAAGTCAATGTCTCATGGAATAAGTCGATACAAATAGACAACCACCTGTTTAAAAAAATTATAATCTAGAATAGTCAATAAAGTATTAACTTTCATACTAGGAAAAACGTTCCTTTATAGCGCTAGAGCATATTGCATATAGTGGCTAACAATTATATAGCAAAGTTGTCCTATGATCTTGTGCTATGTCCCCACTGTCACATTCAAGAAAGGGGACGCATGTAGGTGAAACTTATCGTATCATTGGGCTGTATTCGGTCCACTCTTTGTCCATGAACCCTCAACGACTTCTCTAAAATTCCCTCTCAATTCGATGACATGACTCCGTAATCAAGGCACTTGCAAAAAACTCAATTGTCAAGATGAATGAAAACCATGTTACTGCTGTGTTCTGTTCGATTCGGTAGTCTACTTTCTTTACAAACGACCAGATCCAGAATTGTATGAATATTTCTGTAAAAATCGTCCCCAAAAATTAAGTCGATAGATGGTCGGGTACAACTGCGTGTCTCTGCCCCTGTCTTTAGGCTGTTTCCAATTATGTAGAATGATTTACAAATCACAGAGCTGAAAGAAAAATTGAACGACAAATCACTCCTGAAAAATAAACAAGAAACAAAAAGTTATGCACTTATCTCCCGTCCACTCAGTAACCTCTCACTACGGATGTTTCAACACACATTTAGAGCCGAATAGCACTAACCTCCACTGACTGCTTTACGCCCCGCCTTCACGCATACAGTTTCGGCCAACCATAGGTCAATTCGAGCTGTAAGTCAAAAGAATATGAAAATCAACGCATTCACCCGACCCCATTTTTATGATATTTTTTGCGATTGTGTATTTAAGAGCATAAGTGCTGGGAGTGATATTGCTCATACCAGACAGTTATCATGTTTCATTCATGATACACAAATTAAAATAGCCTACAGGTTTTTGGGATGTGGAGATCCTTTTGCAATGTTCTCTTTTATGATATTTAATTTCATTCCAGTCTGCTCTGTTTATTTTTTTTTATTTTTTTTTTTATTTCACCTTTATTTAACCAGGTAAACCAGTTGAGAACAAGTTCTCATTTACAACTGCGACCTGGCCAAGATAAAGCATAGCAGTGCGATAAAAACAACAACACAGAGTTACATATGGGGTAAAACAAAACAAAAATCAAAAAAATACAACAGAAATACAATTAATATACAGTGTGCAAATTTAGCAAGTTATGGAGGTAAGGCAATAAAATAGGCTATAGTGCAAAATAATTACAATTTAGTATTAACACTGGAATGATGTGCAAGAGATGATGTGCAAATAGAGATACTGGGGTACAGATGAGCAAAATAAATAACAATATAGGGATGAGGTAGTTGGGCGGGCTAATTTCAGATGGGCTGTGTACAGGTGCAGTGATCGGTAAGGTGCTCTGACAACTGATGCCTAAAGTTAGTGAGGGAGATAAGCGCTCCAGCTTCAGAGATTTTTGCAGTTTGTTCCAGTCATTGGCAGCAGAGAACTGGAAGGAATTGCGGCCAAAGGAGGTGTTGGCTTTGGGGATGACCAGTGAGATATACCGCTGGAGCGCAGACTACGGGTGGGTGTTGCTATGGTGACCAATGAGCTAAGATAAGGCGGGGATTTGCCTAGCAGTGATTTATAGATGGCCTGGAGCCAGTGGGTTTGGCGACGAATATGTAGTGAGGACCAGCCAACAAGAGCGTACAGGTCACAGTGGTGGGTATTATATGGGGCTTTGGAGACAAAACGGATGGCACTGTGATAGACAACATCCAATTTGCTGAGTAGAGTGTTGGAGGCTATTTTGTAAATGACATCGCCGAAGTCAAGGATCGGTAGGATAGTCAGTTTTACAAGGGGCATGTTTGGCAGCATGAGTGAAGGAGGCTTTGTTGCGAAATAGGAAACCGATTCTAGATTTAACTTTGGATTGGAGATTCTTAATGTGAGTCTGGAAGGAGAGTTTACAGTCTAACCAGACACCTAGATATTTGTAGTTGTCCACGTACTCTAGGTCAGACCCGTCTAGAGTAGTGATTCTAGTCGGGTGGGCGGGTGCAAGCAGCGTTCGGTTGAAAAGCATGCATTTTGTTTTACTAGTG
The DNA here is from genome assembly GCF_020615455.1 of Coregonus clupeaformis. Classification (NCBI taxonomy): domain Eukaryota; kingdom Metazoa; phylum Chordata; class Actinopteri; order Salmoniformes; family Salmonidae; genus Coregonus; species Coregonus clupeaformis. Next base: position 2,990 of record NW_025538879.1, on the reverse strand, counting down.
TTTAAGAGCAGTTGGAGGCTACTGAAGGAGTGTTGTATGGAATTGAAGCTCGTTTGGAGGTTTGTTAACACAGTGTCCAATGAAGGGCCAGATGTATACAAAATGGTGTCGTCTGCGTAGAGGTGGATCTGAGAGTCACCAGCAGCAAGAGCGACGTCATTGATATACACAGAGAAAAGAGTTGGCCCAAGAATTGAACCCTGTGGCACCCCCATAGAGACTGCCATAGGTCCAGACAACAGGCCCTCCGATTTGACACATTGAACTCTATCTGAGAAGTAGTTGGTGAACCAGGCGAGGCAGTCATTAGAGAAACCAAGGCTATTTAGTCTGCCAATAAGAATGCGGTGGTTGACAGAGTCGAAAGCCTTGGCCAGGTCAATGAAAACGGCTGCACAGTACTGTCTATTACTCGATCGCGGTTATAATATCATTTAGGACCTTGAGCGTGGCTGAAGTGCACCCATGACCAGCTCGAAACCGGATTGCATAGCAGAGAAGGTACGGTGGGATTCAAATGGTTGGTGATCTGTTTGTTGACTTGGCTTTCAAAAACTTTTGAAAGGCAGGGCAGGATGGATATGGGTCTGTAACAGTTTGGATCTAGAGTGTCACCCCCTTTGAAGAGGGGGATGACCGCGGCAGCTTTCCAATCTCTGGGGATCTCAGACGTTACGAAAGAGAGGTTGAACAGGCTAGTAATAGGGGTTGCGACAATTTCGCGGCTAGTTTTAGAAAGAAAGGGTCCAGATTGTCTAGTCCAGATGATTTGTAGGGGTCCAGATTTTGCAGCTCTTTTAGAACATCAGCTGTCTGGATTTGTGTGAAGGAGAAGCGGGGGGCATGGGCAAGTTGCAGCGGAGGGTGCAGAGCTGGTGGCCGGGTAGTGGTAGCCAGGTGGAAAGCATGGCCAGCCGTAGCAAAATGCTTGTTGAAATTCTCGATTATTGTAGATTTATCGGTGGTGATAGTGTTTCTAGCCTCAGTGCAGTGGGCAGCTGGGAGGAAGTGCTCTTATTTTCCATGGACTTTACAGTGTCCCAAAACTTTTTGGAGTTAGTGCTACAGGATGCAAATTTCTGTTTGAAAAAGTTAGCCTTTGCTTTCCTAACTGCTTGTGTATATTGGTTCCTAACTTCCCTGAAAAGTTGCATATCACGGGGGCTATTTGATGCTAATGCAGTACGCCACAGGATGTTTTTGTGCTGGTCAAGGGCAGTCAAGTCTGAGGAGAACCAGGGGCTGTATCTGTTCTTAGTTCTGTATTTTTGAATGGGGCATGTCTATTTAAGATTGAGAGGAAATTACTTTTAAAGAACAACCAGGCATCCTCTACTGACGGAATGAGATCTATATCCATCCAGGATACCTGGGCCAGGTCAATTAGGAAGGCCTGCTCGCTGAAGTGTTTTTGGGAGCGTTTGACAGTGATGAGGGGTGGTCGTTTGACCGCGGACCCGTTACGGACGCAGGCAATAAGGCAGTGATCGCTGAGATCCTGGTTGAAGACAGCGGAGGTGTATTTAGAGGGTAAGTTAGTCAGGATGATATCTATGAGGGTACCCATGTTTACGGATTTAGGGTTGTACCTGGTAGGTTCGTTGATAATTTGCGTGAGGTTGAGGGCATCTAGCTTGGATTGTAGGATGGCTGGGGTATTAAGCATATCCCAATTTAGGTCACCAAGCAGTACGAACTCTGAGGATAGATGGGGGGCAATCAGTTCACATATGGTGTCCAGGGCACAGCTGGGGGCTGAGGGGGGTCTGTAGCAAGCGGCAACAGTGAGAGATTTATTTCTGGAAAGGTGGATTTTTAGAACTAAAAGCTCAAACTGTTTGGGCACAGACCTGGATAGTATGATAGAGCTCTGCAGGCTATCTCTACAGTAGATTGCAACTCCACCCCCCTTTGGCAGTTCTATCTAGACGGAAAATGTTATAGTTGGGGATGGAAATTTCAGAATTTTTGGTGGCCTTCCTAAGCCAGGATTCAGACACTGCTAGAACATCAGGGTTGGCGGAGTGTGCTAACGCAGTGAATAACTCAAACTTAGGAAGGAGGCTTCTGATATTTATGTGCAGAAAACCAAGACTTTTACGGTTACAGAAGTCAATAAATGATAGCTCCTGGGGAGTAGGAGTGATACTGGGGGCTGCAGGGCCTGGGTTAGCCTCTACATCACCAGAGGAACAGAGGAGGAGTAGAATAAGGATACGACTAAAGGCTTTAAGAACTGTAAGCATACAATACATACAGGCTACTACAATATCTACGGAAAAGAAACCAGACTGTTGCTGGTTTCATGTCATTCCCATGCAAATGCCCTATCGCCATGCAGAGTCGCAGGAAGCCGCTTTGTGGATTGGCCTGTTATTTCCTCGGCAGTGACTTCATTAAAGTTCTGGAGCGGTTGGTCCTTTTCTTATGTAAATGACCTGGAAGACCCATGGTGGAAAACAATTAGTAGCAGAGAAAGACTGTCACAGCAGGCTGAGAACGAGAAAGCTTTGAGAATTAATTAGGTCTAAAGTACGTGTCTAAAAAGTATAAACAATGCTTATTATGATATACCTTTGCTATACTATGATTGGCCTTTATTATCGAATTGGCCTGCAGGTCACACAACGGACATTTCCGGTGTTCTATCTAAGTTCTTTTTTATTAATTTCTTCAGGGTTTGTAATGTTCTACACCACACATAGCCTACTTAACATGCTCACATCTCTCAGGCATTTCCACTTGAGACATTAGGTGAATTAAAACTCTTGGTCCTACACAGAAAATGCTGTAATGTAAGTTAATGTACCTTGCTAAATGTGATAATAATCTTATAAATGGACTGTGTATAATAAGGGAATTATAATCAATGATGTTGAATTGAACTATTTGCACTGTACTTTGTACTTTACCCGACACACTTATATGTCACGCATACAGAATATGAGCAGTATGCACACAAAGACACACAACTAACACCAAACCCATAC